>NC_056726.1:37996251-38138751 GCF_019279795.1 Protopterus annectens | reverse complement strand
GGTAAACATGAATTAAAAAAATAAAGTGAAACTAAGTTAAAATATAAAATGATAATGTACAAGTGAGTTTACATATAAAAGCTGAGCAAGCCCTTAGCTAAAACTGAAGGAATTTACTGTATGTAGCAATTCATCAGAGACATTCATGCTCAGTGCTCATTTTAATTTTAAGAAGTAATAATGCATAACTTCAACAAAGTAGAAGTGATTCAACTACAAGTTAATTTTTGAAAGAATTTAGTGAATGGAATAGTTATATATATTTGCTTGTTAGCTAACGGAACTCAATTTTTGCTTCCACTCTATTTCACATTTCATCAGTTTTCTCTTGGGATTACAGTGTATATGTTAAATGGCACTCTTTCTGTACCATCCATATTAACATACAGACACAAGTATCTACTTTTATGTGGCCTTTTTTCTTACATTTTTTATGTTTTAATATGATTTTATGCTAATTTATAATACTTTTTACTAATAATTATCTTTTAGCACTACTCTTCTGCATTAAAACCAAGTTAACAACAGTAATGTTTGAGAAATGCAATTAAAAAATGTTCAAACTGCAGTGTGGATTATTTCCATGTATATTAAAATTACCATGGGAAATGACAGGGTTTAAATAACTGTGGGTAATACATGTTAGGATTAAGTATATACATGACACTATTTCTACAATATTTGAGACATAGTATGCAGGTCTCATTAACTTATTGGTATAAACTGGCACCTGATTTTAAGTATTGTAGGGTAGTTTGCTTCACAACATATGATATGCAACCTGTGTGACATGGACTTTAGTAGCAGTAGGGAACATTCTTCTTTAATCATTTTCAACTATTGTTACTGCTCAAACACTAACAATTTTGTAAAAAACAGTTTATGTATTATCAGCACTGCTATGTTTACAACATTGTAATTTAATTACAAAATGTCCTATTTGACAATGGGATCTTAATCTTTTTTAACATTTCACTGGCTGTACCTCTCATTGATGTTTTCAGTGTTATCTCCCTACATTTATTCCATTGCTACAGGAGATTCAATCATAAAATGTACGCCTTAGCTTCATATACTCCCCTTTTCACATTCTGAGATAAGCTACTTATTATTTCATATACTGCCCTTTTCACATTCTGAGATAAGCTACTTATTATTTCATATACTGCCCTTTTCACATTCTGAGATAAGCTATTTATTATTTCATATACTGCCCTTTTCACATTCTGAGATAAGCTACTTATTATTTCATATACTGCCCTTTTCACATTCTGAGATGAGCTACTTATTATTTCATATACTGCCCTTTTCACATTCTGAGATAAGCTACTTATTATTTCCCAGCATAGTTAAACTACAAATGCACAGATCATTGAATTAGGTAAAACAGAAGTAAAGGAGTCTCTAGCTGTATAGACTAGTGTGTTAAACCAAAGGAAAACAAATAGGCTATATGCGGTTAAACTGATATACATTCATCTATTAGGCCTGCACACCGTAAGACTCTGAACAAATTATAAGCCTAGATATATTTTCAAGTCTCACTTTAATGAAGGCAATTTAGACTTGAGAGAAATAAAATGTAAACAATGATGCCCTAACCAAAACCACACTAAAACATGATGTGCAATGTTGTCTTTAGAATACCTTGCCTATGCCACTGCTTTGCACATTTTCATACAATTGCCTCTTCTAAAACACCACCTTAAATGTGTGGAATTAGACAATAGTGATGTACACTCAGAAGCATGCCCAGGCAAGATGAAGTGAAGAGGCATTTGAGATGACGGGAAGTCATAAAGAACCTTTGCTGAACCATCCAAGGGTGAAGATAACATGATACACTGACATCACTAACAATACTTTTACTTAATGTCACAATTAATATATATTGCATATTTACACATATCTACACATGTGACATTCTCCTTACTTTAAAAAATGAACTTCAGATATATAAATACATTACATCAAATACAACTTGCTACATACTGTACAACCTTTACACGTGCATCTTGTGATATTCACAGCTGTATATGGCTCAAAGCATTTCAGATGATTGATTCAAAATATTTACTAGCCATTTATGCACTCTATTAAACTGTATTTAATTAGTCTTCCATGTGATAAATATCTGTTTATACTAGTTGGACAAATACGTAAGGGTATGATCTTTGGAGTAACAGTCAAGTATGAAGAAACTTTATCAGCATATCTCATAATCAAAAGAGTTTTCAGGCCAAGTCAAATCATCACTCACAAACACATTTACACATTTTCACATTTTTACTAGGAAAATCTAGTGATTAGTCCTTTAGGTCTGAAGTTGTTGACAATTCTCTTGAATCTGGATATAAAGCTGGATGAACCTTTCCTCAATATGAATGTATAATCATGTGATTATTTTATATCTTTACATATGAGGACATTGAATTGTATATGATCTTGGTTGTTAATATTGGTCTAATCATAATGAGAGAGAAACTAAAGACAACAATGTTCCTTTTTCTTTTTTCCCATTTTGTGACACAGAAACATTTTTAGATGATTAGCTGCAGTAAATGTTTTCTGCATGTTGTCTTAAATGGCAGAAGTATAAGGTAACTGACTTCCATAAAACTGTCTAAGTCACTGGTGTCATTCTAGGGCAGGGGTCCAATATGTGTTACCCTGAAAGGAGATGGAAGATAGGTCAACAGTCAACCTGATTCACTAGGAGGTGTCACACATCTCTCACTCCATGAGTACTGCTCACTGGTCAAAGCCCTTGCTATCCCCATACTATTATTTTGCAGTGAAGTCCAACTACTTGACATACCAACATAGTAAATACTAACAATTATAATTTTTAACTCTGACCACATAAAGATTACTTTTTTAATGCCAGATGTCATAGCAACAAACTAGCAGATCTTAATGTTCTCCTGTATCCAGAACACAACAATGACTGAGTCATAACTGATGCTTGGTTTCAATGCAAGGACAGCACTCACTCCTTACCCGGATACAAAGATTATTATGTCTTTAAATTTGAAAGGCATTGTGGAGGCATATCTATATTTATAAGAGGTAGGATAACCTCTAAGCAAATCCATCACTCCCCTAATACTATACTGAATTTACCAAACTCCAACTTAACCTTAATAAAATAACTCTGAAATTATACCTAACTATAAGATACATTCCATGTTAAGAGTAGACCATAACAGATTACTAAATATACTTAATAAACTAACCTTATCAAAAATATCTTCATACTGGATGATTTCAATTATCCTTCAACTAACTAGTGTGTTTACATTTCTTAATATGGGTATGCCCAAATATTCCTAGACCTAGTAAACAATAATTCATTAGAACAAACAGTTATCCAGACCACTAAGTACTGAAATATTCTGGAACTGGTCCTCATAAGTGTACCAAACCTTTAGTATCTTTATCCATGGTTAACTAAGGCCATGGGTTAGTAACCTTCTCCTTTAAAACCACTAATCCTACAAACATGAAGAATTCTGAAATGAATGACTTTGAACATACAAACTTACTAAAATTCTTCAGGGAACTATTTAAGAGTATGTGCAGTGTCACCACTCCCTGTGACATTTTGCAGCTATTTTTCCACTGAAGTCTACTCCCACATAGAATTAGAATGATCTAGCCGTCTCCATTAGAAAATTTAAAAAGCAACCACTTTTTTTGGTATATCACTATAAATAAGTTCTGTAACAAAAGGGAAAAAAAAAACTTTAAATATCTGTAATACATTTCCCACCATGAAGGCTTAGTCATAAAAATCAGCAATGAACTAAAAGTATGCATCAGAAAACCAAAGCTGAACATGGACTGAAACTGTTATCAGAAGACAAAGACAACTACACATATTAGGAAACTAAGGAATAATACCTTGCAGTATGCAGATCTAATTCAAATTAGGGAATTTAGGACTAAGGGAAGTTCCTAGATGTTCAATAAAAGGCCTCCAAATAAGGATCAGTCGAGATGATGATCTTATGGACTACCACTATACCCGTATTATCAGGGACTTGCCATCCTTTCCAGAAATGGCATTCGATATGCAGTGACACAGCACTGTAATGTAATTAGGGGGGCCTGGATGACAGGCTCTCGGCAATTAGTGAGGGGTGGGAGGTTGTTGTAATGGTTAAGGTGCTTACCTTAGAAACACAAGGTGCAGGGTTTGATTCTCACATGGGGTAATTGGCTAGGCTTAAAATGGCCCCCATGTGCAGTTAGCCTAGTACTAATCTATGAATCTATGAAATGGCATTACCCACTCTGACCCTAGATTAATAGGTAAGATACTCACAGAGTCAGTGCTACTTTTCCTCTACAAATAGTCATTGAAATTCCACAAATTCACAAGGTGCACTCACTCCATAAGATCTCCATTGAACAAGTCATGGCTGTACCATCTAAAACTAAGCGCACAACTTCCCATTAGCACAGACAAATTATTTGGACACCTAATAAGAAGTGCAGACATGTTCTCACTGAAACCCCTCCTACAATTACTTAAATGAAGACTAGCCACAGGATATATACTTGAAGTTTGAAAACGTACAGTGGTGCTCCTGCACAAAGGTGGTCCTACCACTGACCTTAGGAATTACAGACACATCAGACTAACAAGCCTAGTCTGCAAGGCCATGGAATGTATCACATCTGACTAGATTATCAAAAGTCTTATAAAACTGGACTCAAAACAGCTTGCTTTAGTCAAGCACAGATTGAGTCTGCTCAGCCTGGTTAACTTTGAGAAGGTTACAGAAGTAGTGGCCAGACAGTCCACACAGAATATTGGGATCTGGTCAAGAAGTAAAATGTGTTACCGCATGCTGACAATATAAACCAGCTAAAATAACTAAAGGTAGAAGTAGTAAGCTGGATTGTAAACTGAAGGATAGAACTCACACAATTAAGATGGCAGATGCCACTTCCGAAAATAAGAAGGTAACAAGAAGAGTGCCCTACGGGTCAGTGCTGGGACTGGTCTTTGTTATTACATACATTGTGACCCCCATAGACAGGAGTCCCCATGGACTATGATGTTTGCAGATGACATTGTGATCTGTAGTGAGAGTAGGGAACAGGTGGAGGAGACCCTGGAGAGGTGGAGATATGCTCTAGAGCGAAGAGGAATGAAGGTCAGCAGGACTAAGACAGAATATATGTGTGTGAATGAGAGGGTGGATAGAGGAATGGTGAGGATGCAGGGAGTAGAGGTGGTGAAGGAGAATGAGTTTAAGTACTTGGGATCAACAGTTCAGAGTAATGGTGAGTGTGGAAGAGAGGTGAAGAAGAGAGTACAGGCAGAATGGAGTGGGTGGAGAAGAGTGTCAGGAGTGATTTGTGACATACGAGTACCAGTAAGAGTGAAAGGGAAGGTCTACAAGAGGGTAGTGAGACCAGCTATGTTATATGGGTTGGAGACAGTGGCACTGACAAAAAGGCAGGAGGCAGAACTTGACGTGGCAGAGTTGAAGATGGTAAGATTTGCACTGGGTGTGATGAGGATGGACAGGATTAGGAATACTTATATTAGAGGGTCAGCCCAGGTTGGAAAGTTTGGAGACAAAGCCAGAGAGGCAAGATTACGTTGGTTTGGACATGTGCTGAGGAGCAATGCAGAGTATATTGGGAAAAAGATGCTAAGGATGAAGCTGCCAGGTAAGAGGAAAAGAGGAAGGCCTAAGATAAGGTTTATGGATGTGGTGAGAGAGGACATGCAGGTGGTTGGTGTGACAGAGCAAGATGCAGAGGACAGGAAGAAATGGAAACAGTTGATCTGCTGTGGCAACCCCTAACGGGAGAAGCTGAAAGAAGAAGAAGAAGATGTCCAATCCTTCCCCATGGCTAACCAAATTCGCTGATGATTACAAGTTGGATGTCATCATCCACTACTACTCTGATAAGGACGTGCTTCAGGAAGAACTAGTTGTTTCAAATCAGTAGTATACAGAAAAAAACTCAAAACAAATGCAAAAAGGCTCAGCATTGCTATCTTTGGAAAACTCCCCTCATCCACAACTTTCAGCATAACCTGTTCCCCACTCTATATAAACAGAATAGTCAGGGATCTCAGCACCTGGGATGATAATTCCCTCATCTTTGATGACCATGATGTGACAATAGTTAGGAAATTCTTTTATGTAGCATGACAATTTTCCAAAGGTATCTTATGTAGGTCAAAGGATGTTATTACCTGTCAGCTCTCTACCCTAATTAGAACCATTGCTTACTGCAGACATGTTATGCTGCTAGAAAGGTAACGTGTTCCTGACAAAGAAATTATTTGGCAAAACCCCCTTAGCTACCAATTAAGATCAGACACTGTATACTTATAATCTGCCTTTTGTAGTCTCCTGTGGGGAAATCTATGCCTGACACTCTGTGCATTACAGTCCCCAACCTAATGCTTCCCAAACACCAAATCCAGCGAGTTGAACCTTCACCAATATATAAATAAAACATGCTGAAGGGATTAAATCACTATTCATTGGTTGCTCCATCTCTCAAACAGGTTTCTTCTGCATGTTAAGTAGAATTACAACTTTGCCTCCCTCAAGATTAATCTTGCCGATTGGATGGGAACCTGCAAGTTTTTCCCCATCCAGACATATTTTGCCTTCCTGGAAGTGAGAGGTACATCTTGAGGGTGATATATAGCAATGCACATAAAGTCTTCAGACTTACTCTACTTGCAGTTGTCATGATCCTATCATCCAATAATATGACATAGGTTTTAGGTTTAAGGCATCTTTTCATCAAAACTGTGGTTGGTAATTATCCTTCAGGATATAGTGTTATTTTTCGTAATTCCAGAATTAACAAACACCATTTTGAAGGCTCTGAACAGTCAATCAATTTAATGAGATTTTTGGCAATCTGAACTATTAATTCCACTAGCTCAGGGCCACTTTATCTCCATGATATATCGACCTCAGGTCACAATAGCTTGACTACAAACTATCAAAAAGGCCACCTTCCATATACATATTCTCATAGTACATGTATTTTGGCTTGCCATTAATAAGCATGGGACACATAGACTGGAAGTGTTATTTGCAGGAGGAAAACATGTTTGCTTGTGAGAGACTTCAACCCTACACACCTCTATTTATTATTCTCACCATGAAGTCCCTGCACCGCAGATGAAAAACAATCCCAAAAACAATGCAACACTTCTCTTGCTCTTTCTCTGAAGTGCATTAACCTCAGATTATCCACAAAGCAGCGACAGATGAGTTATAGAAATTTCATCCATTGGAAAGTGAACAGTGAAACACAACTGGCAACTTGGTCTATTATTATCGAGTACCTGTGACTTAGGCTTGAGTGATCTTTACAACTGATTGTCATTCAGCTTGCCGAGTGCTCTGTGGATATCTGGAATGATAATGGTATGCTTACATTTTTGTTGTCTCAAAATGAAATTACACAATTCTTGGCTCATGAATTGAGGATCATTGTCTGATATAGTTTCCTTAGGAATGCCATGCCTGGTAGAAGCAATTTAACACTTTGACAGTGTTAGGACATGGCTTCATATAAATGAACACATTCTACAACTGCATCTTTGTCTTCCAACAAATAAGAAACCATGCATGAAAGAGCCAGAAATTCCCACAGTAACATTTTCTTATTTTGGTTTTAATTCCTGAACATATTACAGACAGCATAACTCTACACCCTTTGTTCTATCTGTTGGTCATACTCGGTACATAACATGCCCTCATGCAGCTGATTAGGAGTAATTGTTGTAGCTCATGGTCTTACCTTTGCACAAATGCTAAGTTTTTCCATCTTCTAAGTAGAAATAATCCACAAGACCTTTACAACTTTTTCAAATATTCCCTGTTTGTACTCTTGCAGGATTGCTCTACTCCAGGAATCAGCTGTTTGCTTTTGTAAACTTGACTTTTGTTTTCATTTGTCAAGGTTCCACTTAAATAGGGTCACTGAAGAGCTCTACTTCACGTGAAGTGGGAGCTTATTCCAGAGGAGTAGCAATTTCTGGGAGATATATCTGTCTCTCCAACATGTTTTGTTAATGTCACTGGCAAGGTTGAGATACCTGGAACAATTAACTCTTGTCTCATTTGATTTGCAGATGTGCAACATTTCTATTAGGACAGTCAGGCACAGGTCACCTCTTAGCAGCCTGTATGATACAGAGTACAGTGACAGGGCTTTCTCTCTTTTTATGTAAGTCACATTTTGGAGGCCTTGGATTCTCTTAGTTAGAAACCTCTGTGGTCTATCTAGCTGCTGCATGCGTCTGGTGAGATACATACAGAAGGTACCATTATACTCAATTAGTGGCCTGATAGTGGTCAAGTACAGTGGCATTATAACCTTCTTGGTCTTGGATGCGATGCCCTTATTAATCAGATGCTCAATGTAGAAGGCTTTCCTTACCACTATGGACACATGGTTGCTATCAACCTGTGTTCCCAAGTCTTGCACCACTGAGCTTTAGCTTAGAGGGATGTTATCTATATCATAATTAACATTGCCAAGGCAATACTGAGGTATTTTTTTTTACATTTAGTTTTAGTCTGTGACTTTGGCACCAATCATTTGTCTGTATCAGCCTCTTCTTTTATATGTTTACATCACTGGGGGACTCAGTGATTGCTCCCAGTTTGTAGTCATCTGCAAACCTGGTAAGCCACAGGCCACCAACTTTTGCCTGGACCTCAGAGAAATAGATTCCAAACAGTAGAGGGTCCAGCACAGATCCTTGTGATATCCCACTGGTAACTGATCTTCTGGTGGAGGTGGATACCACAACTTTGACAGTGCGCATTCTGTCGGTAAGCCAGTTAGCTACCCATCTAGTGATGTATGGGCTATTCCCCAGGTTTGATTTCTCCAAGTCTTTTGGGCTTCTAATACCATGATGGGAATGAACTCCATTCCTAAGTCAAAGTATGACTAAAGTTCATGAAATTTGTATTGTTTCTATCTTTGATTTTAGCCAAGAGTGCTCTTCACAGCACCTACAATGTTCCCAGAAAGGATTTCTTCTCTAATTAATAAGGAGTTACATGTATCGGTACCATATCTAAATATGGCTGTAAATTCTTTATTATTAGACCTACTGCTCCTACTACTAATGGAAATGCCTGGGTATACTTCTGGATATCCTTCCCAGCTGACAAAGTTTCCCCATGATCACTGAGTGGGGATTGTGTCAAAAGCATTAGCTAAATCAAGATAAGTGGTATGTGCTGCTTTTCCCTCATCCAGGGCTTTCGTGACATTCTCAAAGAAGCCCACCAGGTTTAATAAGCAAGATCTACGCTTGACGAAATCAAACTGGGTCAGGTCAAGAGTTTGAAGGTTGACTGCGCCCTTGTTGATAAGGTCCATGATGATTATTTCCATGGCATTTCAGATAAGGCTGGTTAGGCTTATGGGTTGATAGTTTTCTGGGTCAGTTGATGGACCCCCTTTGAACAAAGGGATTCCCATTGCTGTTCTCCACTTTGCTAGAACAAAGACAGTACTCAAGTTATGGTTAAAGAAAGTGCTAGTTGATTCTCCTAGGTCTTGTTTTAGATTGTTTAGTAAGCAGTCCATGGTGTTATCTGGTCCCATAGAGGCCATGCTTTTGGCCTTGGAGAGCACTTGTGTGACCTGTTCTTTGGAGATACTCAGTAGAAGACTGATGTCCGGAATGCTTTGGGGTATGGCTGGTGGGGACAGGGGGGTGAAGTTATTGCCAAATCTGTCAGCTAGAAGGTTGGCAATTTCCTCAGGTTCAGTGTGAGTGGTTCCATCCACTATAAATTCAGCACACAGCTGGGCATTCCCTCCTAGGTTTTGGACATAGCTATAGAATGTCTTATGGTTGTCTTTAGCTAGGGATGCTAATTTAGTCTTGTGGCTAGCCTTAGAGGACTTTACAAGATATCCGATTTGCTTCTTCAAGCTGTGGAGGATATTCTTCCTCTGTTGAGTAAGTTTCATCTTGTTATAAGATAATACTTTATTTCTTTTGTTATATAACTTATTTACATTTACAGTCCACCAGGGTGGCTTGTTTTTACGGGAGGAAATGGTTTTAGTCCTGTCAGTTACAGTTGAGTTAATACATTTGTTTAAGTGGATATACACGGAATTTGTGTACTCTTCTTTACAGGAGTCATTGTTGGCTGTGTTAGCAGGGCCTTTGAAACTTTTAATATCATTGTTTAGTAGGCAATAGTTTGCTCTGGAAAAATTTTTTAGTTTTTTTTTTTTTTTTTGTGGGGGTGTCAGGTCTGATCTTTACTTCAGCTGAGACTGATTATGGTCTGACCTTATTTGGAGGGGGATACACAGAGAGAAGTGCAGTGATCCTCCATGTTGGTGAGCACTAGGTCTAGGACATTTGATCCCCTTGTGAGGGTGCAGACCAATTGTTGGAGGGCATTTGAATGATCAAAATCCAGGAACCTAAGAACAATCATCTTTGTGCTCATGTAGGTCATCCAATAGATGGAAGGATAGTTGAAATCTCCCATGACCAAGGTGTTTGTCTGTATACTGAGTGACTCGACTCTAGCAAGTCCAGGTAGGCGGTGTGCTTCTCTTGATTCATGGTGGGGACTTGTAGCTAGTGGCGATGATGTGGAAGGATATTTGGCCTATAGTTATTTGGAACTGGAGTAGCACAAGAGAGTCGTACTGTTTTACCAGTCTTGAGGTGTATCTGAATTTAATGAAGATGGATACACCTTCACCTTTGTTTGTTTTACGCTTGTTTTGAGGTTTGAAAATTTGAGAGTCATTGAAGCCTTGCATGGCTGGGGTGCTTTCTGCAGTCTTGAACCAAGTCTCAGTGACTGCACAGATGTCAGCATCTTCCAAGGTGAGGAGTGCTTTCAGGGAGTGCAGTTTACTGTTTAGGCTCCTAGCTAGTTAAACAGATAAGGCAGATGCTACTATTTATTATTATTTTGCTGTATTATTTATTTTAATGAAAGCTGAATTGCTATACTTTTATGGGTTAATGAATTGTTTTTTTTTTTTTTATCTCTTCCCCTGGTTGACCATAGAGCTTCACTCATTTTCATTCAGTTGTCATGTTTTTTTCTCAGAGTTGACATTCCTGAGACATTTCCATCATAGGGCAAGGACTGAAAGGTGAGACTGGGCTATTACCCATCATGGGGAATCATACTTTTCTATTTAAGGGCCTTTTTGTTCCTACCATGAATGCCTGTTATGTCACAAACGGAGGAGGGGGTATGCTGTAGATGCATTGTAAGTTGTATGTTTCCTGCTTCTGTAGAAGGTCATCCCTTTCAGCCCCTGCCAGATATCTCTAATCCCCACTGGGGGTCCTAAATGGAGCTTTCACACCAGGTACCCAACCATCTTCCTCAGAGTGAGGTGATCAGGCTCCACCTCATCTTTCCTCTATCATCAATGGCCAGCTTCTCTGGGAACCCTCAGCCATTTTATGAATCCCATTCATCTGGGTTTAAGTTAGCATTTTATCCATGTATGCTAGAGGAGCAGTTTGTTTTCTTTCTTTTTTCTTTGACTAATTTCTGGAGGATAAAGTCATCCTTTCATCTATTTTTATAGGTTTGTTGTGACACCTTGTTCTTTATTTATTCTTCTGTTTTTTATTATGATAGTTGACTGATTTGCTTTTTTTTTTCTTCCGTTCCTTCAGTCTTTTTTGAATTTTGCGTTTGTTTCATTGCTTGTTGTGATGTTTGTGATTTTCTTTTCTTTGAATGTTTTACTCATTGTTTCTTGTTGGTGATCATGTATGCAAAATTTGTTATTGTGAATGGCTGAGTCAAAGTAGTAATGTTAATCGTTTTGTAAATTCTGATCTTCATTCTAAATGCACTAATGTGCATTTCTGTATGGGGGCATTTCTTTTCCTATGAGAAGTTGTGCTCTGCATTTATCTGCTGTTTATGTGCACTAATGTTACACTATTATATCTTGGGAGTTAGGGTACACTCTTACATGCTACCATCTCGCATTTAGTATTCATGGGTATATGCTTTCTTTGTTGCTACTTTGAGGATTTCACAAGGAGACAGTTGACAGATGTGAAGGGGGGGTCCTGAGTATGCCTCTGAAAGGTGTGATTAACATTTTGTTTTGCTATTATTTATTTCTGTTTTGTTTATATTTTGATTTCTTTATTGCTTGTGCAACTTTGTATTATATACACATTTTATGGCTTTTTTTCTCACTTCCTTTCTACTGAATTTAATTTATTGTATTTGTCACTTACTGTACTGAAGAGGCATTTTTATTCATTTGAATCTGACCATGGTCTTTTAGTTTCTTTAATGTTTCCAGCATTTTTATATGGTTCCTTAATATATTTTGTATCCTGTCTTTTTCCAGAGCACCTTGCCGAAAAAAAAAAATGGCTGAGCTCAAAATTCATGTGTGTGTGTGCAGGGGCAGGTGGGGTCCAGGGTATGCCTCTGAAAAAATGATGATAATTAGAAGTGAATTGTTTCATTTCAAATTATTTTTAAAATATCTGTTTATTAATGTATGGCTTGTGTACAGTCAGTTCACATATAGTTGATTACAAAACTAAGTTTTGTAACAACTGACTTTCTTAAACACTGACCATTGCAAATGGTGTCTTCTACAGTATACAACTATAGCAATAAAAATATATGCAGTACAGAGCTACTATACAGGAATTAAAGCCATGCACTAAAATTATTTTCCAGTATACAACTAAAGATTTATGGTATGCAACTAAAGTTTTGCACATCAGAATTATCAGAGAATCATGTTGTTTAAAGGAAATTCATTCCATTTAGTGTCCTGTCAACTCATTATCCACTTATATTAATTCACTATTTCAGTCCATTTTTAAAGGATTAAAATACTATACAACACAATGATATTGCTGTAGTAAAAAGGAAAATGGTTACATATAAAGGAATTATTAAAAAACATTAAACTATACCCAATGATAAATTAAGAGTACCAATCAGGATATTCACATACTCCTGTTTAGAAAACAGTAAATAAATGCTATAAAATAAAGCAATGGAAAACTTCTATGCTGGTCTGGAGTCTAATAATTCCATAACAACACATTTTCTGAGTTCAAAAGACCTGCTAGTTTGGAATATTTTTGTTTTTCAATCCAATAAACCTCTACAATTTGTTTTTTATGCATTTTTCAATGTGGACACTGTTGTTCTTGTCAGTATGTAGTGAATGCATTTCCAAATATTAATGGCATTTTTATTATAAAAATGATAGATGTGATTGTAATACTGAGGGGGTCATTTATGCTCTAAAATGTCCTTGTGGTCTTTTTTATATTGGTCAAAGTAAAAGAAGGTTTAAATTAAGATTACAGGAACACATCAGATGCATTAAACATAATACGCTTGAAGAGTCCTATTGCACAGCATTTTAGTAAATTTCATAATTCTAACTCTTTTGGCTTGCAAGCTACTATTTTAGAAAAAGGTTGTTGTAAATATGTTACATAGTTATTTATTGCAAAGAAATTGCTTTATAAAGAATCCCTGTTTATTTTAAAAATTTAAAGTTTAATGCTTTTTCCCCTTTGGGTCTGAATAATGAATGTAATTAATTTAATTTAATTTAATTAATTAATTGTGTAATTATTTGACTGATTTGTCATTTATTTGGTCTATATATGGCGATTTTTTAGTAGCTGTTTTACTCCTTGAAGACTATTCTATGCCGAGGCACCTGATTGTTATTAAGTTGTTAAAGTTCTGCGATTTTGGATTTACTGGCCTGTGGATTTTTTGTTTTCGTTTGTGTTCTTGGACTAGTGGCTTGCTACTTTTCATGGCCAGTGAACTGTTGTCTTTTAATTTACCTCATATCTTTGGAGAAAATGGTTTTGATCAATCACAGTGCACTTTGTATAACTTTGTCACCCATACGGCTGATCGTTCAGATAGACTGATGGCGGTGAGGGGCAACCTGCATCATGGGATAAATTCCAACAGAAACATACTAAAATGATGAATAATTTATTTGGCACTGTGAGGCATTGCTCTTTTACCCATTTTTCTGGCTGAATTGCATGCTTTATTAAAGAAATTAGAATGATTGTTGTTTAAAGAAACATCTGTCCATCTGGATTTATTAAGTCTAAAGAGATATCTGGAACTTGACATCACTCTGAGGAGGTTTAGAGCTTTTAAGTCTCCCTCAACTCCTTTTGATACCACTGATGAAATAGACAGGAAATTTTCAGCAGAGATGGCTTTCTGCAGCACACTGCTGTGCATTTGTTTGCTTGACAATACTCACTGAAAGAGATGGAATGAAAAAGTGCAAACTTAAGGATGATATTAACTCTGTTTGTTCAGAGTTTTAACTGATATTAATGAAAAATTAAAAACTTTTGAACAAAAACTTGTTGAAAGAAAGAGGTCCAAGATTAAATGGGACCTCCATGAATATGAACATGGTCGTGCCTTCCTTTGGAAGGCCACTCATAGGTTGAACCAGCTGGATGTTCGTAGACCTAGTCCACATAAGGAAATTATGAATCATAAGGCAGTTTATTTCATCTCTTCTGATGGTACTGGTTACTCGAGTGAATTTTGAGCGATGACCAAATGTATCCACCTTTACCTCCCGCCCAGGAAGCAGCTAGTCATTTACATTATTTCTGTGGCACTAGGACAAGGTAAGGACAATAGGAAATGAATAAGGAAATTTTATGACACCAACAACTCAAATTATAGAGATGGACATTAACAGAACAAATGTGGTAAATGGCAATAGTGACTTTTTTCTGAAGTTGATAGAGTCACTTTGATTGTTATTATTTCTGGTTGTGCCTCTAATGGCAACTCAACTATCAGTTTTAGACTTTTAGCTTACGTTTATACGTTTATATTTTTCCAGGACTCCATATTATTAAATATGAGACTTTTAGACTAGTTTGTAAACTTCATTTAATGTATTTTTTTAACATGATTCTGATACATTTATTCCTTCTGATACTATAGATAATTACACTTTGGATGAATGTGAAGACAGTTTTATTCATGTTATTCAGACTCAGGGGTCATTTTAAATAAAAATGTCTATTGTTCTTTAAAATAGTTTCTAAAAGTTTTTCATACCTCCATTTATACATGATGGGATTGGACATTTTTCTAGTATGTTAAATTATGTTGTTGAAAAAAAGTTATGAAAATGATGAAATCTAAGCATACTATTTGTTATAATTTAACCAAAAATTAATGGAAAGGTTTGAAGTTACAATACAATTTAGTTATTAAACCCTTTGATAAGGGGAATAAAACTGTAATCATGAATTACATTCAATATTTATGTAAATGTTATGATCATCTTGAAGACATTAGTGTCTATGAAGTTGTGAGCTTGGAAGCTTATGAATCAGCTCTTGTTAAATTTAATAAATTACTCCACAAGGGTTACAGACAGTATTTATCAAAAGATGATGTTGATAAGAAATTGACTATACAGGACTGTGAGCTGGGTGTCTTCTATTGTCTTCTAAAAATTAACAAGGATGTGATGCACCCTCCAGGATAACAGATTGTTTCAGCATTGAAGCTTTGTATTTTTTCTTACATGATAGCCCTTTATCCAACTACTTTATGGAGTTATTATGTTTTTGTGTAACTAATAACTTTTTTAGTTTTAGTGAAATTATTTATCATCAACTTTGAAGTACAACTATGAGGGTGTCTTTTGCCCCTGTGTATGCCAGCTTAGTTATTGGCCTATTTGAGGTAGAATTTCTTTATCATCAGATTTTTTGTTTCAGTAATATGTTCTTGAATAATATCATTATATTGATGGTTTGATGTTTGTTTAGAAGGGAGAACTATGTTATGTTCAAGAGTTTTTTGAATCTTTGCAACATAATTGGTTTGTTTTTTTGTTTTGATGGTTTGCAGTACAACACAATATTGTGTTTCTGGATGTTAAATTGTCTGTTGAGGTAGGTGGACAACTTAGGGTGACTGTCCATTGGAAATTTCAGGATGGTGGCCAATTTTTGCATTGCTGGAGTTGCCACCCAACACATTTACTGTCTGCACTTCCATTTGGTGAGTTTGCTAGACTTATGAGATTATGTAATAATAATAATGTTGATTTTATACAGAAAGTATCTAGGACATCAGCTATGTTTATTTCTAGAGGCTACAGTCAAAGTTAATTGATGATGCTATTTCTAAAGTGTATAGTGGTAATAATGTAATAGAACCAGTGAGGAACATCCCTTTTGTATCTAATATTAGGGGGAGTAAACTGAATCATGGGCTTAGGAGAAAGATTTACTTTGCTACTATTTTTAATGTTTTTAGTGATGATTTAATTTCTTTAGTTAAGTACTATTGGGGATTTTTGTTGAAATTTAGTGATTTGGTAACCCTTCTGGACAATTACAAATGTGTATCTTTCAAACGTGGTAGGAGTTTAAAAGACCTGCTAGTTCAGAATGTTCTTGTTTTTCCATCGAGTAAAGTACCTCTACAAATAGCTTATTTGGGCAATTTTCAATTGTGGACGCTGTTGCTCTTGTCAGTATGTACTGAATTAGTTTCCAAATATTAATGGCGTTTTTTTTTTTTTTTTTTTTTTTTTTTTTTACAAAAAAGATAGATGTGATTGTAATACTGAGGGGGTTATTTATGCTCTGAAGTGTCCTTGTGGTCTTTTTTTATATTGGTCAAAGTAAAAGAAGGTTTAAGTGGAGATTACAGGAGCATGTCAGATACACTAAACATAATAAATTGAAGAGTCATTTTGTACAGCATTTTAGTAAATTTCATAATTCAAATACCTTTGGCTTGCAAGCTACTATTTTAGAAAAAGTTTGTAGTAAATATGTTACAGAGTCATTTCTTGTAAAAAGATTACTTTTATAAAAACATTCTGTTTTAAAGTTTAATACTGTGTCCCCTTTAGGTCTGAATAATGAGTATAAATGGAGGGTTTTCATTTAATTTAATTTTATTTAATTTGGTTATTGTGTAATTATTTGATTGACTGATTTGTAATTTATTTGGTTTATATATGCAGATTTTTTAGTAGCTGTTTTACTCCTTGAAAATTATTCTAAGATGAGGCACCAGAGTGTTATTAAGTTATTAAAGTTCTGAGATTTTGGTTTTACTGGCCTGTGTTTTTTTTTTTTTTTTTTTTAATTTGGGTTCTTGGTCTAGTGGTCTGTTACATTTTCTAAATGTGTTTCTAAAATATAGGTTCATAGATTAGTACTAGGAGAGCTGTCCTTGTGAGCTATTTTAAGCCTAGTCAATTGTCCCACTTAATAATCAAACCCTGTACTTTGTGTCTATAAGGTAAACACCTTAACCATTATACTAATCTCCCAAACCATATGCTTTTCTTTTCATGAGGCCTTTACCCCACTGTATCCCTCAAAGGGGGGGGGGCTGCTGTCCCTATACCCTTTTTGCTTAATACTTCCTCCAATATCACACTATACCAAGCTAAAAGAAACACTTGGTATTGTTTAAAAGCAAAGTATTTCCTTTACATTTCAAGAAGTGCTATTATATACAGTAGTTAGTATATTTAATGTCAGGGAGGGTGTGAACATAGCCCCCACTTCTGTCATGCAGAATCATCAAGCACAGTCACATATGCTATATTGCATTTTCTTAAAAACTTATACTCATTTATCAAATAGAAAATCCACCCACAAATCTGACCCTCACCTGCTGTCTTCCCATTCAGGAAACAAAAAAAATTAGGGATCTCACCTTGTCTTAAGAGGAAATGGCCCTGGGCCTGTCCCATCCATGGAGAAATGATTAATATAAACAAATGCTTTTCATATTTCAGTTCCCTTGATTTTCTAGGTGCTAACTGGACAAAAAGAGCTTTGTATTTGATTTTTTTCACCCTCTTATGCTGCTTTCTCTGTGTGTCCCTTCTTCAACAAAGGTACACTATATTTTACTATGATACTGTGAATACACCCCTCCATAAACAACATAACATTATAGAAATGTGTGTTGTATTTCAGTTTTTGCCCTGTCATGCTCTTGTCACTCTCTCCACTCTCTCCATGTCTCAGCCTCCTGTCACATTCTTATGTACATGTTTCTTTCAATGCACCTACACTGCATTGAAGTTTGTAAAGATGCTGTGAAGAATTGCTTCCAAAAATATCTAATATCATGTCTTAGTGATTCAAATTTATTTTTCCAGATTTTTCTTTGATCACATGCTTATCTTTAATATGTTTGTTACGTGTGTTGTTCCCATCTCTTATATTTTGTGCATTAGTGTATTTATCTATCTATATATATGTACATAGACCTACATGCGCACACGCGTGTGCGTGCACGCACACACACACACACACACACACACACACACACACACACACACACACACACACACACACACACACGTAGATATTGTTATGTTATGGTACAAAATAACCTCATACAACACAGTTCAGCAGAGTAGAATGGTCTCCTTTATTGTAAAATAACACACTTTCATGGCATACTAAGCAAGGTCTTGTTTCCACAAACAAAAAAAAAAACTGCAGTTATTGTTATGCTGTAAAAGCTTATAAGTGAACATTTTATCTATCAGACCATAGCCACTGACCAATTAAAATTAAACAGCTCGATTTTGATTTGCCTGCTAAGAATGTGCAGACTCCTTATATGTGCCTTTCCTTATTAGGTACAAATTGTGATTCTCAACATTGACAATATCCACGCTGGCACTTAGGAAATGGCAAGACAGTGGAAAAAAAAACTCATGACAGACCTAAGCTGTCAGGATCCATTATGAAACAAGATGGATTCCATTTTTAAAGAAAAAGGATTATACAAAGCACTTGAACATGTCTCCCTTCTTATACTTTACCCTCTCAATATTTATTAAGCATCTGCCTGGATACAGAGGGGATTACTAAAAAGTAATGCAGCTCTGCTACAAAGATGATAATACACACTTTTCCTTACATTACTTTCAATAAATGCCCAAATGTACCACTTTTGAACTCAGATTTTCAATATACCATCTAAGTCATCAAGGATACTGAATCTGTGCAATTTGGATCTAAAATGCGATTTACAAAAATTACTACGAATGGTGTTTATTAATGGAATTACGCAAGGATGTACAACACGTTGAGTGAATTATCTGAAATGATTACCATTAAAATATCATTCCAAACTTTTACACAGATATAACTCTGCACAACATTAACTAAAGTGGGAGAAGGAGCTGCTCTTGCATGAAAATACAGCAAAACATGTAATTGTCATATTTAAACTGCCAAAGGTAAAATTCAAAGTGAATACATATATACCCATTATATACTGGAGTTTGAGGCCATATAGGTAGACAGTAGTATCTGTACTGTGCACATGCACTTGTACATTAAAAATGCCAATATGTTATCAGGGGTTAATGCAGATGTGGACTGGAGTAATACTGCAGATAATGTCATCTTTAATCTCAAGGAATCATGCAGTTGCTGTATGCAGTTGACCGAGTGAGTGTACGGTTTTAGTTATCATACCTTCTTGCAGAAACTCCTTGAAAGTGCTGGACAGCAGGAATTCACAGTGCTGCTCATATATAAACATTTGATAACTCTGTGTAACTAGACTAATGATATGTATGCAGAATAACCTGAGAGTGGTGACACACTTTAAGGTGTATGAGCAAACTAAAAAGCTTAGTTCAAAGTGTCAGATATTGCAGTCATACTGTGAGTCAGAAACATAATACCACTGCAATGACATCTCTTATGACATGTATATTATGGTATAATGTGCTCATTTGACAGTCTACATCTGTGGATTGCAAAGCTGAATGATATACATAGTCGTATACCCAAATTTGATAGTGGCTAAGTGACCCACATAACCTGCACGAGCATGATTGACCTCAGCCTGAAAAAGCTATGTTTAGCTGCACTGTGGATGAGTACTGAATCTGATGCTAATCAAATGAAAGGTAGGTGTAGGACAAATTAAGATAGACCAGACGCTGTCAATAGGAATTGGCTCTTGGGGTGTGAAATATCAGCTCACAACAAGGAATGAAGACAGAATATGTACAGGAGGCTCTGATCAAGTAATAAGTATTGTTTATTTGTCAAAACTGTACATGCCCACACACTGATTTTATCAAAAACCATAGTACTAATTTCAACAAAATGGATTTTGTGTGTTATGATTATAATAAGTTAGTTCCAAGTGACATGATGCTCCTAGTGATGATGACGATAACGAAAGCAGTGCTGGCAATGCTTTTTCTTATAACTGTAGACTGATATATAATAAAGGAAGGAATAAAGGCAAAAAGTGCATGGATGCAGATATATATATATATATATATATATATATATATATATATATATATATATAAAAACAGCAGATAAAAAATCTTGTAGATGACCTATTTAATACACTATACTACAAACAGCAAGAAAGAAAGGAACAGTAACAGAATCTAAAGACATACCACAGATGAACAATAAGAACATGAAAGCCAGTAGAATGTTTCAATATAAAAATGTTCATAGGTAAGTACTAGGCTAACTGACCTTGTGGCCATTTTAAACCTAGCCAATTTCCTTTTTAAAGGTGAGAATTAAACCCTGTACCTTGTGTCTGTAAGGTAAACACCCTAACTATTATTCCAACTCCTGAACCCCTAAATTGAATTTCAACCATTTTTATTAGGCAGTTACCAGGCTTGCAGGTAACCAGACCACTGAGGAGCCTAGCCCAAATTCCCAGTTGCCCCTAAGCACTGTCTGGTTAAGTGACTTGCTCAAGGCCACAAAGTAGGCAAATGCCATCTGAGGGAAACAGAGTCCATAGCACAGGAACTACAACTTAGAGCCTTAAACCTCTGTGACAACTACCAGAGTGTTTGTTAAGAAAAAAAACATTTGCACATAGAAGAATAATACACATTTATAGTTATACACATAGTAAAAGGGAATGTAGATTAATTAGTTCCCAGAGATCATATCACTTAAGATAATTCCTTCTTACTACATGTCATTTAGGGAAGATGAACAATACTAGCAGAGCAAGCAAAGACTGAGACACACTGCAGTTTTGTATGTTCTGGTACCAATGTGATTGTATTTGTTTAACACTCTATTCAGAATATTCAAGCAGCCCAGATGGATATTTCATCAGCAAACTAAAACAGTTTTAAATAATAAAAGGTAATTTACAGGGTTAAGTGGTTTACTACAAGCAATATTATCAGTATAGAAGTGTCATTCTGATCCTAATAAGAACATGTTTACAATTTTAGTTCAGATTCCTGTTGCATCTCCATACCAACAGGCTACTACACGCTACATGTACAAAGGTGATTCACTTTTCATGTCTGGATATATACATTGTGTAGTTCAATTAATGCTAGTTTCAAAAGTTTATCACAATAAGTCCTTATGTGAAGGCTTACTTGATGGTATTTTGTGTTACTTATATTCAGGATGCGTTCATTCACTAGGGAACGTTAGTCAAACAGATAATGTTATGTATATTATTCCTTCAAACAGAATCAGCATCAAATGCCTCCTCTTTCATCAAAAGCAAGGCATCTATAAAAAAACACACACAAAGCATGTCAGGGACAAGCTAATAGTGAGAGCTCCTGTCTTCATTTCTTTGCAAATATGTGTTAGATCTCTTAGCTTTGCCGCAGGGGCAGGTCTTGAACATCAGGAATCTCTCATGCATCACTTGCCAGGGCAGACAGAGGAAATAATGAGGAAGAAAAAACATTACCATGGTTTCTTAAATGTAGAGGCCTACTTCATTTCAATTCTAACAAAGCTGCAGGTCAAGGAAAGGTAAAAGATAAATGTGTGAACAACAGACATTATACCACATGAGTTTTCCTGAAGAATGAGGCCTACATTTGTTCTCACAGACGTATCTTAAAGAAATGAGGATGGTCATAAGCCCTGATTTAGTGGAGTATTGTAGATGGGTTTTGCAGCATTAGATGGTATGACCATCTCAATCTGGTTAGGGTATGATAAAATATACGGTGTGACATTAGTAACAAGAAAGAATGAAAGAAAAGAAAAATAAAAGAAAAATGTTTGTCAACTGACTAAGCCCACAGGACATGTAGTCCAATTATATGGGCAAAGTCTGGTTGAGTGACTTATTCAGAGTCACAATGTATACAAAAGGAGCTTGTAGAAATCAAACCTAGGATTGCTGCAGGGATTAGATAATGCAGCATATAGTATAAAATCTATCCAATAAACTGCCAGCTATAACATTAAGATAAGACATTATATTAGATTGCAACGCATTAGATGCTCAGTCAACATGGCCTGTTTTACCTGCCTATTACTGATAATACTAATGACCAAAATAGACATTTACTTCCCTCTTAAAAGCCCACAAAGTTTCATAATGTTATATATTATTCGGTAAAGAGTTCCATGTAGTCACCACCCTTTCCAGAAACAATGTACTCATCCAGTTTATTGTTTTCATTAGCCTGTACAGAGCTGTGACCAATGTTGTACAAGCCCATACATTGCCTTAAATACATCTCCTTAATTACTGTGTATACAAGAATAAGAACACATCTTTTGTATCTGCATTTAACAGAACATAACCCCAAGTCTTTTGATAGCTATTCATATTTCAGATTGATAAGCTCTTTTTTAACTTGTATATGGCAGTGGAGTTTTTAACCAGATTGTTTAACGAAATCTTGGAAAGTAAGAGGATGCCTGAGGAGTGGAGTAGAAGTATTTTGGTACCAATGTTTTAGAATAAGGGTGATGTACAGAGGTGTAGTAACTACAGGGGGAGAAAAGTGATCAGTCACAGCATGATGTTATGGGAAAGAGTTGTGGAAGCTAGGTTAAGAAGGGAGGTGATGATTAGTGAGCAGCAGTACGGTTTCCTGCCGGGAAAGGGCACTACAGATGCAATGTTTGCTCTGAGGGTGTTGATGGAGAAGTATAGAGAAGGTCATAAGAAGTTGCATTGTGTCTTTGTGATCTTAGAGAAAGCATATGACAGGGTGCCTAGAGAGGAGTTGTGGTATTGTATGAGGAAGTCGGGAGTGGCAGAAAAGTATGTAAGAGTGGTACAGGATATGTACAAGGGTAATGTGACAGTGGAGAGGTCTGCGGTAGGAGTGACGGCTTTGTTTAAGGTGGAGGTGAGATTACATCAAGGATCAGCTCTGAGCCCTCTCTTATTTGTAATGGTAATGGACAGGTTGACAGAAGAGATCTTTGTGGATTATGATGTCTGCGGATGACATTGTTATCTGTAGTGAAAGTAGGGAACAGATTGAGGAGACCCTGGAGAGGTGGAGATATGCTCTTGAGAGGAGAGGAATGAAGGCCAGCAGGAATAAGACAGAATATATGCGTGTGAATGAAAGGGAGGATAGAAAAATGGTGAGGATGCATGGAGTAGAATTGGTGAAGGTGGATGAGTTTAAATACTTGGGATTAACAGATCAGAGTAATTGTGAGTGTAGAAGACAGATGAAGAAGAGACTACAGGCTGGGTGGAGTGGATGGAGAAGAGTGCCAGGAGTGATTTGTGACAGACAGGTACCAGTAAGAGTGAAAGGGAAGGCCTACAAGAGGGTAGTGAGACCAGCTATGTTATATGGGTCACAGACAGTGACACTGATGAAAAGCCAGTAGTCAGAGCTGGAGGTGGCATACTTAAAGATGTTAAGATTTGCATTGGGTGTTAAGAGGATGGACAAGATGAAGAAGCAGTACATTAGAGGGTCAGCTCAGGTTAGACAGTTTGGAGACAAAGCCAGAGAGGTGAGATTACATTGGTTTGGACATGTGCTGAGGAGGGATGCTGGGTATATTGGGAAAAGGATGCTAAGGATGAAGCTGCCAGGTAAGAGGAAAAGAGGAAGGCCTAAGATAAGGTTTATGGATGTGGTGAGAGAGGACATGCAGGTGGCTGGTGTGACAGAGCAAGATGCAGAGGACAAGAAGAAATGGAAACTCATTAGACCCATTATAGAGTACAACGCCCCTTTTGGTATGTACCTCACATCTACAACAACTGGAAAGGCCACAGAAATACCTCACAAAGAGGATTACCGGCCTCAAAGAGATGCCCTATGCAGACCGTCTCAAAAAACTGCAGCTTTACTCCATTGCATATCACCTACTCAGAGGTGATCTCTGCCTAACACACAAAGCTATGTCAAACCCAAAACTTTTAGACATGCTCCACTTAAAGAAATCCCAATCCCTATGAGCTACATGCTCTATGGACCTACACCTCATCACCACAATAAACAAAACATGCTGGAGGGATAGATTCCTGTCCCAGAGACGTCCCATACTCTGGAACAAACTACCTATCTATATCAAACAAAGCTCCTCATTAGCACTCTTCAAGAAAAACCTTGATGATTGGATGGGAGATAGGAAATTCACCCTGGGGATCACTTCTGTAGCTCTGCTCGACAGTGGCACAGGAAAATAATTTTCTTGGGTGGCGAAAGCGAGGGTACCTTTGGCTAGGCTTATATAGGCCCTAGGGCCAATAGCCTAGTACCTACCTATGAACCTATGAACCTATAATCTGCTGTGGTGACCCCTAATGGAAACAGTCGAAAGAAGAGAAAGAAGAAGAAAAATCTGTTTAAGATGTTTTCACATTTATGATGAAGCTGATTTTTGAAAGATGATAGACAACATCTAAATTTATTTTTACTCCATACTGTACTAAAACAAATGTGTTTAACACCTCTAGTTTTCCTGATTTTTATGAACTTCTGAATACGTCCTATTAACCTTCTATATTACTTAAAACATCGTCATACTGGACTTTGAAGTTTAATGTATTGTCAGGATACTATGTATACTAAGATCATGATATACGTCAATGCATCCAATAACTTTATTTTAAATAAAACACTTATTTTCAATCTTGTATTCATAAAAGATCATAATTTTTGGTGTTATCTTTGGTCATCATTATGTAGTTCATGTCAGTCTATTTGTTTAATTTGTCTACGTTATTAGGCAAAGTGTGACGATCTTTAGTTCTCAATTACAATTTTACCTTTTTTAGTTTTTTCGTTGTACAGGGAGTAAAAAGAGCTTTGGGAAATATTTAGGGCTGGCAGATGCAAGCTAAATAAATAGGGGGCAAGTACTGATCCTTGAGGGATCTCCTATCCTCTTCCTATACTGCCACTCTGATTCTTATATTCTTTCTGCCATTGTCTATTAGATAGCCACTCTGCAATCCAGGTAATCAGCATAACAAGCAATACTAATTTATTGTTTTGGTTAACAATATGCTCTTTACAATTACATCAAATCCTGAACTGCAGTCAATGTACAATTCATCTGTCTGAGAGTTCCTGCAAAAGATATGATTACAGATAGTAATGGACATAATCTTTTCATATGCACTTTGATATATATTGCTTCATCTTAGAGAATATAGTTTCTTCAGTAGCATTTTCAAAACCATTTTCCACAATGTTGCCAGTAACAGAAAGCATTTGGATAAATCTGTAATTATAAATATACAGTCTGGATGGCCTATACCCTTGTAAACTGGCAAATTTCCAATATTTAGAAATTTTAGGATAGCTGAGACTGCACTTAAAAAAATGCGTTGAGGCAGTGGTATATTTTTTTTCTTCCAAAGTCCAGTGATTTTTGTTGGAAATGCAATCTACTCCCATTTTCTGTAATCTGTGTTCCCCAAGAAGTCAATAATGTCTCTTTCACTGATGTGCTCATGTTTACTTCACGTTCTGGGACTGCAGGAATGATCATATTCATCATGGCAGGGATTGCAATAACATCTTTTGGTGATAGTGAGGCCAAACAAGAAAAAAAAGCAAATGCATGATACCTTTCCCAGACAGTGAAAGGCACAATACATTGCAGTGCAGATGAAGTGGCAACATCTAGAACAGAGCTATGGCCACTGATAAACATAAAATGACACTGCTGTGGTAGAGAAAACAAGCATGATTCATGTATTGTCAGTGCTCATCAGCAGTGAATGGTTAGGACTTACTGTGCATTAGACAGCTCCACATATACCATGCAATACAGAGGGTGCAGTGGGTCACAGTTGTCATTATGTGCATAGGTGTTGATGGACAAAATGACATGTGGCTGGCTACCCAAACTAGGTAGGAGGAGCAAGTCAAAAGATGAGTAAGGGGGTCTTATGCTTAGATAAGATAGACTGTGTCAGGTATGAAATCTTCATGTTACAGAGATTGGGTGCCACTAATTTACCATGATCTGGGGACATGTGACAGGGCCTGAGTGCCACTAATTTACCATGATCTGGGGACATGTAACAGGGATTGGTTGCCACTATGTTACTGTGTTCTGGGGACATGTGACAAGGACTGGGTGCCACTATGTTACCATGATCTGGGGAAACGTGACAAGTATTGGGTGCCACTATGTTTCTGTGATCTGGGGACATTTAACAGGGATTGGGCATTACTATGCTACCATGATCTAGAGACACTCCACTGGATTGCTGTGGTAGGAATTCAGGCCACTGTAGCAGGAATAGTGTGTTACTGTGAGACCATGACCTGGATGAAGCCTGCTGGCAAGGAACCCTGCTGATGTACACTAAGTATCATTGCAGCCCACCACTAGTGTTGGAAGATTGTCTTACACTTCTTGATGCAGGTAATGACCACATACTCCATGAATCCCCACACACACACACACCCACAGCTACCATTGGCATGTACCATACCTTTGCTACAGACAACACAGCTAGTGTGGGCAGTGATAATAACATTTGCACACCTTCACAGGGATTTGGGAATGGATGTGGTGTGTTCTACCATAGCCCAATCATGGCATTGTCTTTGGATCTAGGTCCTCACCAAGGTGCTGATAGTGCTGGGTGTTATCCTTATAAATGCCACACACCATAGTGGTCAGCCCCATGAACAGCAGGTAGAAGAAGACTCTACCTGGATGATGCCTGGCACACCTGATGATTAATCTCAAGTGCGACCCAAATGTCCGGGGCTGTGTTATGTGATCACATCAGGTACCCCTGCTAAGCTGTGTGGTGTGGGTATACCCAAATTTGAAGCAGTGTGTTCATCTGCTGCTCCATCAGCTGCAGGTATATCATTGCTGGCCCTCACACATATGACAGTGCTTATTCAGACTGTACAATCTTAGGTTCTTCCTTGGGTGAGGTTGTTCCTTCAGCTGTATTGTAAGTGCATATCCATGCCAGATGAAGACAAACAGTGTCACTGAGTCAGTAAACTATGACTCTTATATTTCTGCCTTGGTATCATCATCATCAGTCTTTGCATGGGTGCCAATGACAGCCTGCTGTCCTGTCCCAGACATCACAGATTCATCATAGCAGTAGTCTGGCCTGTGAATTTACAACATAAGGAATACCACAATGAACATAACATTCCTGCAACAAGAGACTTAGTGCCTGCAGATTCCTCAACTGTTATCCTGATGAGGATGAATACCTGATGCTCATACTGTAGATGCTGCAATAAGTCTTTAATCTGTACATGCAGTGGTCCTAAATCATCTTCTGAGATGTGCTTGGTTTGGTCAATCATGATTCATCATGTCAACTTCTCCTGGGATGATCCATTACTCTCATACAGCTATCAAAAATCTCATTCATGTCTGCTAGTCATGTGGGTGCTGGAGGTCCAATTGGCAAACCTCTGTGCTGCTATGGAACATGCCTGGAGGCCCCAATTGCAAACCTTTGGATACAATGGAACATCCCTGGAGGTCCCAATGGCAAACCTCTGTGCTGCTATGGAACATGCCTGGAGGCCCCAATTGCAAACCTTTGTGCTGCAATGGAGCATGCCTGGAGGCACCAATGGCAAACCTCTGTGCTGCTACAGAACGTGCCTGGAGGCCCCAATGACAAGCCTCTGTACTGCTATGGAACATGGCTTTATATATTATTTTGGTGACACAAATAAAGCATCATTACAATAGGCACATCTGTTCATCCATAGGAATGATATCACAGATCACTACTAGCCCTGGCATTTCAAAGGCTGGCTAGCACCCCCCTGTCCATGGTAGATGTTGCCCATTGATCCTAGGTGCCTGCAACAAGACTTAGTTTTCAACAGGGCTGAAAATGTTCAGCCTCTGCCATTCCCATTAACTTCTGGACATTCTGGTACCTATGGAAACAACAGACATAACTATATAGTATATACTAAATACTTCTGGGGCTGATAGGATGACCACTACAGACAGATGGTAACTGAAGCACACCATACTGTTAAGGTAATAGTAAGGACTCCTATCTAACAATGACATACAGTGCTAGAGTTGGAAGGATACATATGTGCAGAGATAGTGCAGCTGTATCCATCACCAGGCACTTCTACTTACATTTCACAGGGCATAACCTGTTCATAAAAATGTCCATGAATGTACAGGACAAGTACCCCTGAAATCATGCAATTTCCTGCAGGCAATACACCTTTTGTATACAAAAGACATGCAGCTACGCACATTACGCATTTCTATCTTTAGGTACATTGCATTCCCATGGAAGGAATATACATTGTTTGGCAGTTAAATAAATATACCTTACAATATAACCTCAGATTACTGTGCACTTCCTCAAAGCAGTTTATAATTTTTCCCAAAATACTCTGCTGTATGTACCACTCTGCTGCCTATATATTCATATTTACTTCTAAAGTTTACATGCCTTTGCACTCAAAATTGTGCCCCATTCTCTACAGCTGTATATTTTTACTACTTCACATACTACACAGGTAAATGAGGCCATGTCTATGAATGACTTTATCTCACTTTCTTGCATAAGTGACAAGAAGCAGAGCTAAGAGTTGATGTATGCATCCCATATTCTGTATTTGTGGTTCATGCGGGAGAACTCAAGAACACACATCATACTTCTGCACATTTACAAGATGGACTACTCCAGATCTAGAAATCACATTGTTTGCATGTTTCACTGTCATCCAATTTACTCCTCATAAAAGGTCTGCCATCGGATGGCGCAGTTGTGCAGTGGCAGTGTTGTCACCTCACAGCAAGAGGTTCTCCAGTTCATTTCTCAGCTGGGGTGCCTTCTTTGTGGAGTCCTTATGTCCTCCCTGCATTCATGTAGGTTTCCTCTGGGTGCTCTGGTTTCCTCCCACGTTACAAACACATGCATCTGGAGCATTTCTCCCCGGGCCTCTGCTGAAAATTGGCTCATTCCAAGTTGGATTTTCCCAGTTAACAAATGTAAAATCAAATAAAATAAATCTACAGAAAATAATCATGCAGCAATGGTTACTTCATCTGGTGTCCAGTGGGAGCAGCCTGGTGAGGAAGATTATGATTAATGAAGAAAATTATGGTTTATTCCTTCAAATCCAGATCACAGCGTGGCTTCTGGGGCCTTATAATGGTCCCTTTGCAAAAATTGAAGTCTGGCATGACCTGGCTGAGGTACTTACCAAGGCTACAGGAATTCTCAATATAAGTGAGCCATATAGGCATCACTATGATAAACACTGATGTCACAGTTCTAAATATCTCTGTGTGGTAAGCTGAGGTTCAGCATCAATGCCCTGAATGGTACTGTGTCTGCCATTGTAAGCAGTTTTACTTTATGTATGTATTGATTTATTTTGTGGGGAGTGGTGTTGCCAGTGCTCTGTACTGGAATGTTACAACTATATGCAAGTCTTATTGACCTTTATTCTGGGATAATTTGAGGACTAATATGTGTGGAGGAGGTGCTCAATGGAAGTAATTTCACTGTCTTGCAGTGATGTGTTTTCAATGCTGGCAAGTGTTTTCTCATATAGCATACAAAATGTAAGTGGAGTACAGTGTGGTGTTTCTATGTCAGGTAGAGATGGTGATGGTGGCAAGTATTGTAATATTTTACTGTGGGGACTTTAAGTGACCTGTTATGTTGGGAGGGGGTTGGTTAAGTTCAATGATCTGGTGGTATCTCCTTGCATATCATACTCATGTATTTGTGTATACCTGTTTACTTATATACAGAAAATGCCTATGTCCTGGTGTCCTGGGATAAAGGTTATAGGATATAGGCATGGGACTGTAGGGGATAACTGCTGTCCGCGCATTTACCCTTCTCATACCTCTCAACCTTTTAGAGCAAGAAATCTGGACAAAGCCATATATGTAATGGGGGGGGAAAGGCCCAAAATTAGGGACAATTTTTAAATATTGCTCTTGCAAACTTAGAAAGTTGATAGCATAGCAGGGTTTGTGTTGGTATGAATTTTCTGAAGGGTGTGAAGTCTGAAACTTGTCAGAAAAACACAATTCTATGAAAAATGGACCAGAACTATGAGGCAGAAATCTGGACATTCTTCAAAAATCTGTACAGTTGAGAGCTATGACCCTTCTACCCATCACAGTTTGCTGATGTGACCCTTTCTCTTGCATAAAAAGTACAGTGCAATCTGAACCATGTAGAATACAAGACTTATGCAGGAGAGAATGGCAGCATATCAGGGTTAGTTTTCCTTACAAATACTAATGTGTTTTATATATATCTTTGCTATAGGAAGCATAGGATCACTTATAGCAAACTTTACATTGTGTCTTATTCCTACAGGTACAGAAGATGGAATGGCACAACAGGCATTTCATCCACAACCCATCCCTTCTGTGGCTGGAGTTGGGGACATTGATGGGGTTGGGAGTGCCTCAACAGAAAGTAGCCTTGACCTTTCATCAGGAAGTAGCTCAACCAAATTAAACATGGGACCCAGCTACAACTTGAGCAGCTGGTGGAAACTGCAATTGAGAGAATCATGAATAGACACATGGTATACATGGAATGCCTTTTTAAGCAGGTTCCAGAGTTTCTCTCACAGATGTGCTCGCCAAAGAAGGAGTGGCCAAAACTAGTGGCCTCCTGATCCATTCAGTGATGATGGATCATAGTAGTGTTTGGGCCATACCATATCTACAGCCTGGAGTAGCCCCTTACTGCTATGTTCAGCTCCGTACCCAATGCACTGCCCAACTTTTCTTGTCATGACTTGTCTGTCATCAGTATATTTCTGTGTTTCCCATGTCTCCCTATCCCAGTGTGTGCAGATCCATTCCTGTTTTTCTTCACTGTTTTGCATGTCTGCTTTCCTTTGCACATTGACCTATCCTACTTTTTCTTTCCCTATATTCCTGTCAGTCTCCTCCCTTCTCTGCATATAAATAAAAGTGGGCCCTATCCCCTCACCCCAAATTACAGTCGTTGCATGTATAACTGTACATTGCTATGTGCTTCTTAATGCTGCCCTGCTATGGGGTATGCTGGCATTCAGAACATTACTCTCTGTCTCTCTACTTGTCTTCTATATGATTGAACATTCTTAATGTTGTGCTTAAAAAACAGCATTAAGAAACTCTAACAGAAAAAATACGAAATACCCTAAATATTGATCTTACAAAAGACTGAAAAAGAAAAGGTATTTCCTCTCCCGATCTTCACACTAAATCCCACTCATAACATTAGTCTTAAATTCATATGAATACCAACGGTGTTATGGTAATGATTTTATATTCCCTGCTCACCTTAATAATGTGCACTAACCCTAACCCTACAACTTACCTTAATAAAAACCTTCCTGTAACACTGCAACTACACAAAGAACGCTCAGACACACAAATATGTGCAAACACACACTACTAACACCACATCTATCCCCTTACTTAACCCTGGATCTAACCCTAAAATATGCACACTTACACACAAACATACAAAACCTATCCTTTCATCTATCTTGACTGTAACCCTAAATCTCACACTCACCCCCCCCACACACACACACAAACATATACTCTCACTCCCTCCAATCCCATTCACCTTTCTCTGTGAAACATTCCCTCAACATTTTGACCATCCAGCTATCTGTAGGTTTGGCATAAAACATCACCCATAGTGCTTGTAAACCAAACGGATGTAGGATGCATGACACAGACACACACACACACACACACACACACACACACACACACACACATATATATATATATATATATATATATATATATATATATAGCTATATGCTGCTTCATTCAAATATGCAACAGTTTACATAGTAGCATCTTCATCTCATTCAAGATTCATGGAACATGGTGTCCAATTGCTATATAAGTTGTCTTGTGTTTCTGTGTAAATCTTTCTCTGAGTAGATATACCTGTCTTTTAAGTGTCATGTTCTGAGCATCAAACAATTGTCTGGTGAAAAACCTTAGCACTGCCACTTTAGTTTCCAGTTTTCCTGACATCTTTGCTTTCTTCCTAATTGCAACAGGCTTGGGTTTAGTGTTGATCTTACGTTTCCTCTTTGTATGTTTTCTGTTTTATCTTGCAGTAATTTGTCCAAGGTCATCTTATCCATGGCAGGTTCCTCGAGTGCTTCATTTCCTAGTTAATCCATCCAGCAGAAAATAATACTATTTCAGATATTTTTTGACTCTGCAAAACTATCATATTTAATTATCTTAAAAGTTGCATTTATTTATTCTTTTATTTGAGGTATGTTTTCTTTCGATTTTTGCCCATTTTGTCTGTATCAGTATTTATGCCAAGGTCTGGAAGATTTGGAATTTTGTACCCCAATTAGACTCCAGAGAGTTTTTCCTCAGGTGGACAGCAGATGTTGGAGATGTGATGAGGAGGAGGGAGGTGGTTGGGAAACTGTTGTTTGGGAGTGTAGTGAGTTTGCAGACTTTGGGGATTCTCTGCAGACTACATCAGAGATACTGGGTGAGCCATTTGGTGTATCTGGCAGGTGATTTTTCCGAATTATGTTGCAGAATTGGAGTTGCCTAGACATGGTGGGGCCCTGCTGGTTCTAACTGTGGTTGTTGCCAAGAAGGCAGTTGCTGCAAAGTGGAAGATTGGGTCTAAACCAACTGTCCTAGAAGGGATGAATGTAGTGACAGAGATAAAACAACTGGATTTGGGATCTTTGATAAAGGGTAGGAGCAAATTGAATAGAAAGGAGTGGGAACTATGGGAACAATACATGCAGGGAGGGAATGAGGTTTAAAGGAGGGAAGGATTTGAGTGAGCTGTGTGGTGTTTGACTGGCAGTGATTGTTTTGATTGTAGGTGATGTGTGATATTTGCATCTGAAATTATGTCAATATGGTTTGTGATGTATGGTGCTTACAACTAAGATTGCATTACAATAAATGATTAAAGAACAATTTATTTGCTAATTGGATATATGAAATATGTTTTTTAGATATTTGCTGTAATATTCACTGATATAAAATCTGTGAAATATCACATCTTTTTAATATTTGCATTAATATTTCACCAACAAAGAAACTGACTGGAGTACATAAGACATTAGCTACATATGAGAATGAGAGTACTTAAGAAAAGTTGCTCAGGATCTATAACTTTGGGTCACACAAAGTAGAAAATATTCAGACTTGTGTACAGTAATGGTCATGAAAATACCCAGTTTTTTAAATGTTTTGAGCATAACTTGCATAATGAATTTTGCCACAGCCTGCAATATGTGAGAGAAAGAATTAAATTAAATCAATCCCGATGTTTTCTTGAAGAGACTTGTGAATGTAATAATGTGTGTGTGTGTGTGTGTGTGTGTGTGTGTGTGTGTGTGTGTGTGTGTGTGTGTGTGTGTGTGTGTGTGTGTGCATGTTTGTGTATATTTAATAATTATATTGTGAATATTTTAATAATTAAACCTTGTCACCACAATAAACAGGACATGCTGAAGGGATAGATTCCTGTCCCAGAGACTTCGCTACCCATCTATGTCAAGCAAAGTTCTTCATTAGCACTTTTCAAGAAAAATCTTGATGAGTGGATGGGAAATAGGAAATACACCCGGGGATCACTTCTATGGCTCTACTCGACAGTGGCACAGGAAAATAACTTTCTTGGGTGGCATAAGCCAGGGAACCTTGTTGGCTAGGCTTATGTAGGCCCTTGGGCCGATAGCCTAGTACCTACCTATGAATCAATGAACCTATGAATTATATAATAGAATATAATGATAATAATTCACAGTTGAAAAAAGATGCGGGACAAACAGGAAGAAAGCAAGAGGAAATGAAGGCATGCAGTAAAGAGATGGCTAGATTGTGTGAGAGTAGGCCTGTGACAGTCCAACCTGACTGTTAAAAAAAGTATGAGAGTGGCATTGAATCAAGAGAGATGATGATAGTTGATGCAACACCCCGACCACATGTAAAAAAATGGGAAAAAAGGGGGTTGATGATGATGAAGAAGATGACCTGTGAATACAATAATCTGTTCTTAATTATACAGTATGAAATATGGCATATCATATTAACATGCTTATTTATTGATCATCATATACTACTTGCATAGTATTGTAAAGAATTAATACAAATTGGACATCACCTCAGAGAAATTTGTTATTGGCACTCACCCTCTGTTTAATATGGTTACAGAAATTATATCACATTTTGAAAAATGTTATATTTTCATATCTGTATCATTGTCTCAGTAAAGAAGCAAAACAATGCTGACTGGTGACTCATTTTGTAGTCACACTAAGAAAGATAAATCTGCTGCCAATAATATGGGCTGGATTCATAAAGGTTACTACAAAGTGTACATTGTGTGTACACATAGTGTAACCTTTCTGAGTGAATAAAAAGCATAAAAATTGTGGTAGAACTGTCCTTGAATTCAGAAAATGTACACAAAGTCACTTGTGAACTCTTTTGGTAACCTTTATGAGTCTGTTGCCTAATGATGTTTTGTTGGATTAGTGGAGGATGATTTATCTTGTTGTTTATAAATTTCAATCGTGTTCGTACATAAGGGCAAACATATATGTAATTATCTATATTAACAGAACAACAGGCAATACATGTGCAGGAACTCCTGTCAAAAGGCCCCTTTTTAATAAGGGTCATATATATGCATTATAATAGATCACTGAGTATACTGTATTTTTATAAAGCAAATATATTGCAGTGAATAGGTTCACAGTCTGAGTTGTCATAATTTGACCAAATACAAGAGCAGAACTAATAAATTGGAATGTATATGTGTATACATATGTATATATATATATATATATATATATATATATATATATATATATATATATATATATATATATATATATATATATATATATATATATATATACCTAACTATGCATTGGTAGTTATTCAAAATTCCATGAAACACTTCATTCACTTGTGTGATATCACAAGTCAACCTGTAACTGCTGTCATGAAATCTGTTTTTGTGAGTCATGAAATGTACCTTAAGAAAGTATGGCTGAATATGGTCATTGGCTTGTCATTTGTGTATGAATTCAGGCATAATGTATCAAGTCCTAGATATTCTCAGTCAGATGGGCAATGTGAATCAATAACATAAACCATGAAACATATCATTATGAAATGCTGAGTACTCTGTTTTACTTATCCATTTTCAAGTATAGAAACAGCCAGTTAAGTCAGAGTGCTTCCAGCACATATTCTCATGGGCCACCATCTTAAGTCCAAACTGGCAGCTTATTTTCTTTATTGTACTAGAAATTTTGCAGGGCGGCCGCGGTGGTGCAGCGGTTAGTGTTGCCGCCTCACAGCAAGAGGTTCTCTGGTTTGATTCTCGGCTGGGGTGCCTTCTGTGTGGAGTCTGCATGTCCTCCCTGTGGTCAAGTGGGTTTGCTCCGGTTTCCTCCCAAAGACATGCAGTAGGTGGATTGGACACTCTAAATGGGCCCCTGGTGTGAGTGTGTGCGTGTGTGTGTGTGTAACTTCTGTGGAAGGTCGGGCGCCGGGCTGGCAACTCAACACCATAAAACTCCACTGCCAATCATGAGCAGACAGATGATCTGCTGTGACAACCCCTAACCAGGAAAAAACAGAAGAAGTACTAGAAATTACACACACAGCTATGGTGTTATCACGGGAATGTTAACAAGACAGAATAACTTCTACTATGATAAGACACAAAGAACATTTCTGTTTTGAAGGAATGAAAAAGAGTAACAATAAGTCAAGATTTATTTTAGGAACTAGATTGTAGATGTACACTACTGAGATTATACATTCTGTTCCTTAGTAGAAGACAATTGTTTGGATAACCAGATGTAATGATACACTGAAATGTTTTGTTATCACATTGTGACTCTTACAGGATTATTTTAGAGCCTTCTTACAAGCCATCAGAGGTATGAGCCATATTGCAGCAGGACGATTCTTCTGATCAATAGCCTACATGGGAAACATAAGCATGAAGGATTAAGATACAAAACTTCTGGCAGTAAAAGGAGACCCTTGCAAAATGATACCTTGGAACAAAAAAAGGTTGTCTAAGAAGCTGGAACAGATTTATAAAACTATGATGGACTATGATCATCTACCTTGTAGAATGAATGAGTGTGAAAATGAGTATTAATATGGTAGAATGCTGGTCAAAATGCACAGTATCATCTGATAGGTATTTCTATTATTAGTTCCCAAACTACAATCAAGGCTTAGAAGAACAACCTGGCTCCATGGCTTAAAGGGATGGATCTCTGACTGTGACCCAGACTACACAAGATTGACTACTAGCTCAGGAACTGCAGGATCCAGGCATGGAGGGGTAGGAAGGAGAAACATTGCTGGCTCACCCATTCTGGGAAGGGGGGGCAGGGTTTCAGCTTGTGACAATGACACATTCCTGGTGATGAGGATGTGTCATAATTACATGACAGATTACCAATAAATATATGGCATTTGAGGGTGACTGGAGCTAACTGATATTACATGCAGTGATGTGTATGATATCACCAGTTCCATCTCATTATGGCATATCAAAAACTCCCCCAGCATGTAGGAGCAGCATATGTGATGCTGCAGTCTTCCTTGCTCCACTTTCCCTGTCCATCCTACTGCTGGGGCAGTCCCAGCCCCTGGGTATAGCACCAGGACACTTAAGGTAAAGTGGTGTAGCTGTACAGCTGATGGTCAGCTGGAGGGAGGACATAAAAATAATGAAAAAAGAAAAGGATCAATAGGACATATAATCATCCCGTCACTGAAAAACCAAACCTATCTGCAAACAATAATAAGAGGAAAATACAGAGTAAATGCAAACTATAAGCATAATACCTGACAAAGAGAAGTCATATCAGCCAACTACAATCACTGTGAGAGGATCACAGAGTTACGTATCAAATACAAAACTTTATATTTCTATCTATCTATCTATCTATCTATCTATCTATCTATCTATCTCTCTATCTATCTGTCTATCTATCTCTAACTATCTATCTATCTATCTAGCCGTGTGTGTGTGTGTGTGTGTGTGTGTGTGTGTGTGTGTGTGTGTGTGTGTGTGTGTGTGTGTGTGTGTGGCGTGTCATATATATATATATATATATATATATATATATATATATATATATATATTTATAAAACACCCTATCTTCCACCGAAGCAATGCTGTAATGGCAAATAAAAGAAGGTATATAGGCAGTGGTTGCAGGACGTCTTCAGCAGAGCTGAGTAAATGAACTGGTCTTGATAATTTCTGATATGAATGTGCATGGTGGTTCAGACAGAACTGAAGATAGAACTGGATATGAAGATTTCCAGGGTCCACTTGGATGGAGCAGCAGGAATAATAAAACAGAGGTCATTCTAAAGTTCTGTCTATTTGGCAAATGACTTGATTTCCCATGAAAGGCAATCACATTATCACTTACAAGAGTGGCTAGCATGTAAATAAGGTAGACTTCCTCCACGTAAGGAAAGAGCAATATGGCCATATTAGAGATCCCAAAGTCAATCGTTGTGAAAAGGTCAGTCTTCAGAATAAACTATTGGTGGCCCAATCAGCTGGAAGCAATAATCAGAAGAGCCTATAGGATCAACAGGGACTAGGCTAAAACCCTGGAATTTGACAGAAATAAAAGCATAGGAGTTTGAGGAAATAATCATCTTTAATAAGATGAAATAGATGAAGCAAAACAATGGTAGCATCTCAAATCAGTATGCATAGAGACAAGAGAAAAGATCTGTCGTTGTCGATGAGCATAAATAAGATATGGAAGGAAAGTTGGTGATGGAATTCAGAAGTCTAAGAAGTAATCAGAAGAAATCCATGACTAACAAATAGCAGTTGCCATGGCAAAAAAACAATTTGTCAGAGGACCTCTACTCATTTCTGCAAAGTGACACAGTAGATCGCACAAAGAAGTTCATTAGTTTGTATGGCAATGACAAGATAGGCAGCAAACACCAGTAATATGGCTGCCAGCAAAAATCTGCTGTCTAGTTCAGAGAGCATCAAGGCAGATGAAGGGAGTACTCTAAGAAGCTTTTGAAGTTTTTGAATGAAGAAAAGTCCTCTGGAGGTCTACTGATGCATGCACAGACTGTGATGAAATAGCCAGGGTAACCTACCATATCAGTAGTATAAAATGATGTCAGAGAAAGCATCAGGCTCAGATAAAGTCACAACACAGAAGATTAACATATTGACTGCATTAGAGAAGACATGGCTCTTAAAGGTATTCATCACAGTGGGGAAAGAAAGAGACAAAGAGGCACATCCCAGATAATGGGAGAATGATCATTGTCATATCAGTTTACAAGAACAAAGGGGATATTCTATGGGCAGTGATGAGGTACCAAACTCCTATCATGCTGCATGAAAGTTCTGGAGAAGATGACTGATAAATGAAGATGCAGAGTAGAAGAAAGCAAATTGGGAGAAGAGCAGTTCAGATTTAAATCAAGGTGCTCCCCATCTAATCAGATGTTTGAAGGCAGGCAGACAGTAGAAAAAAGTTAGAGATGAGGAAAGGGTCAAGATTAGCATTCCCAGACATAGAGAAAGCATATGACAAGGTCCTGAAAATCAAATTTATCAAGCAAACTAGTGATGGCTTGAAGTCCTGGAAAAATTGGTAGAAACAGTATCATTTATTTCAAAGATGCAATGACACAAATGTGCAAGTAAGAACAGTGATGAGACTCAGAGAGGAGTTTCTATTTGGTACAGCTCTGAGCCCTCTTCTTATGATGGACTATGATGGACTACAACAGGCCAGAGGGGACATGTGAACAAAGCTGCTATATGAAGATGATGTGGCACAACAAACAAACTCTGAAAAGGAACTTCATCTAGTAATAGGGGATTGCAATGCAGAACGGAAGGTACTTGGGATGAAACTGTGTAAAGACTGTACAGGAGTCATGGTATCATATAGGAAAAATCAGAATATGGTCAAAATTGAGACAGTCAGGAAAATATTAGAACAGGTTAACACCTTGAAGTATCTGAGAAGTACTGTTTACAGAAAGGGAAATCTGAATGACAATTTCAGTTCCTTGCAAGAGGTGCTGCAGCAGGCTGGAAAAATGTCAAAGGTAATGTGCAGCAACAGAAGAGTTTCAAAGAACCTGAAAAGTGAAGTATACAAAACAGTAATGTAACTGTGAATGCGTGTGTGTGAGATCCATTTTAGCTGTTCTAATACACTTGAGCTGAATTTGTAAGATACTGGACAGGACCAGAGTCAGTATACATAATCAGTATACTTATCAGAGCATCCCCAGCAATAAAGAAGTATGAAGTATGTTAAAGGAAATGAGGTCAGAGAATGTGTCAGGCTCAAATGAAGTCAAAGTACAAATGATTAACATATTTAGTGCATTATGGGAGAATTATATTTCTACCCTGCTTTTCCAAAGGTTGGTGGGGGGGGGGTAATATTTCATATTTGGGTCAACATAAAGTGAGAGAAGGTTGGAATTGTGTCTGGCCAAAAAAAAATCTTCTGATTAAGACATTATCCTGCTGTCTTTTCTGATGTTCCTTGCCTATTGTGCTTCCTTATTTAGTTTTCTAAGGGGCAAAAACAGACATTATTTTTTTCAAAAGATTCTAAATCCAGAATGTGACCTAGCCTGCTGGGAGATTTACCTATTTTGTTTAGCCATTTCACTACTCTTTTTGAGATTGTGTCCCAATCCATCTTCCTGTTACTGTTGGCAAGAGATCTTAGCAGCAAATATTGCCATAATTTAAGACCAGTGGGCTCTGTCAATACATTGTTGGAAGGAGAGAAGATTTCCTTGTTTTCTGTCCATTAAGTCCTTCTAATATAAGAAGCCCCCTGATAGCCGTGAGTCTCAGTGGATAGGCTGTGCATCAATGGTAGAGAAGGCTGAGTTCTATATTCTTTCCCATATCTATAGCTTTAACAAATAAGGGTCAATGCCATTCAATGCAGATATAAGGGGCTAACCAGAATGTCAGTACATTTACAAACATGAGAACAGACTTTAGACACATTACTTAAAACATTTAAAAACTTCAGATCATTGTCTTATAACACCATCATCATGTTGAAACAATACCATAAACATAAAAGTCTCAACAATTTTACCCCACAGAAACCAAAGCATTAATTTGTTCAAGTTATTGTGAAGTATAATGCATTTATAATGAGACACACATGATTAAAAAAAGGCCATTGAAGCAGTGAGGTTAATTTAAACTAAATCAAAGCACAAGGACATAAATTATTGCCTGCATTCATCTGAAATAATTTTTAAACTTTACAAATAATGAAATCATTTGGAATAGAAATAGGGCCCAGAAACAGTTTTGTCTAAGCCAGTATGTTTTATAGAACAGAGGAAGGAAAGCTTAGAGAAGAAGCAGTAAATGGTTTGGGTAATTCATGAAATGATCTTGTCAACTCAGATAACTTTACAGAACAAGAGCCTTTAAGACTCCTTAATACTAATAGTTTCAGGTAAAATTTAGCATGATATTAAATATGGTGTGTGTGTGTGTGTGTGTGTGTGTGTGTGTGTGTGTGTGTGTGGCAGGTACACTCAAGTTCTCATTCGGAATGCTTGGCTTACTGAAAAGGTGTTAGTCTGTTATTTTACATATAGTTATAGAGTCCCTAGATTTCCAAACAGAAAAATGACCAGAAATCATCTTCCCAGATGGTGTTTTGATTTTTGTTTGGACTTGAATGACCCAGTCATGCATCAAAATGCTTAACATCTGCCAGGAGGGAAGAGGATATAAGCAAAACAAAATCAGTGTAGCTCTCCTTCTTTGCAAAATGTTAAAGACACCCCGCAATGCAAACATTTATCTAGCAGTGCACATCTGGCAGTATTTCTCAGCATAATAAAAACAGATAATGATAGAGTGCTGCATTGCCTTATTAACATGTAAAAGTATCCATAAATCAGAGAATTTATCCAACTGCTTAAGCAGCTTATTTGACGCACATTCATTTTGTAGCTTCAAGATAGCAAGCTCTGGGGAAAAGTGAGCAATATAAAAATGCTATACAAGAATTAAGACTGTGGAATGATTTTAGTCCTAAGAAATACAGTTAAATTGTGTGCATACTGTTTATTTAACTGCTCCTCTCTTTCATACTCGGTTGTAAAATGTTTAAATGTAAGTAGGTGCACCACTCTAGTCTATATGAATTTTACTTATCATTGCTAGAGAGAGAAACAATAAACTATATCATTGTTCATGCAGAAAAAATGCCTGCAGAACAGAAATAGATACAGGCATCATATGACAAGAACAGGTGAATAGCCTTCACTTCCTGCAGCCTGAATTAGTTTTTAATCTTCATAGAGGGGATGGCACCCATCTCAAGAAGCCATTACAGACTAGCAAAGAGAGTTAGCCAGTCAAGCACTTGTGTGGCAATAGCATATGGCAATAACATACCCTTTTCTATCCATTCTGGAGGGACACTAGTGAAACATTATACAGTCCATGGGATTTTTAAAATGAAGTATTTCCCTGATGAAAAAATAGTATCTACTGTGTTCATACACAAATGGCCAACCTGAATAACACAAAATTGCCATGTCACATGTGCTTCTGTAGGATCTTTCTATCTATCAAGGTTTCAAATTTAGAGCTGCAATGCAACTGAATAAATAATTATTTGCTTTTTGAGAAATTGACTATCAATAGAGTTTTCCCATTTTGTCACCTATGTGCTGCATTGGTCATGCCCTAAAATCAAACAAAGTACAGTAAGTCAGCCATAAACTGCAGAAAGTAAGATACAGTCGTTTCTTAGCAAGCTGTGTAATTCCGACCTTCATTTAAGCAGGTGGATTTCAGAGTGAGGCATATGCAAACAATCTGGCTGGAGAAGCCTATGCAGGACTACAGTATGAAATAGCTTCCCACCATCAAAGCTATGGAACACATCATCATGGATCTAATAAACAAGTATATAGGGAATCTCCAAACTCTGGATCCCACACAGTTTGGTTTTGTGAAAGGTAGATCATACCTGCTCAACTTGGTAAACTTATTTGAGTCAGTCAACAGAGCGGTGAATGAAGGCAAGTTGGTTCATACAGCCTACCTTGATCTGGCCAAGGCCTTTGATACCATTCCCCACTCAGGAATCATTGAAAAACTCAATAAGCTAGGCATCAATACTTATATTACTAGATGGGTTGCAAACTGGCTCACAGGTAGAACCCACATTGTGAAAGTAGCTGACTCCAAGTCAGACTGCTGACCAGTCATGAGTCGAGTCCCACAGGGTTCAGTCCTGAGTCCTCTCCTGCTTGGTATTTACTTCTCTGAAGTCCAGGCCAACAAGAAAAGACTCTGGCTGACAAAGTTTGCAGACGATTGCAAGTTGGGAACTATTATTAACTTCCCGGGTGATGTTAACATCCTACAGAAAGGCCTCATTGAGACCAATGACTGGTGTCAGAACCACGGCCTTAAGCTCATTGCCAAAAAATATGTCATCCCCTCTGGGAAAAACCCCTTCCCATGAATTATCACATCAATGGTAGTCCATTGAACACAGAAGGCGTTATAAGAGATCTCAGAACACAGATTGACTGCAACCTCTCTTTTGACCACCACATTGCCGCTGTGGTCAGAAAGTCTTTCTCTGTGGCACATCTCATTCCTAAGGGTTTTGCATCCAGGAAGAAAGAGATCATTGTCTCCCTCTACTCTGCCCTCATTAGGCCAATCATTGAGTACAATGCCCCATTTGGCATGTACCTCACTAAACACCTGCAACAACTGGAGAGGCCTCAAAAGTACCTCACAAAGAGGATCCTAGGCCTTAAACATTTGTCCTATATGGACAGACTAAAAAACTCAACTATTCTCTGTCTCATATCGCCTGCTTGACTTACAAAGCCATGTATGACCCAGCTCTGTTAGAAATGCTACATCTAAAGAAATCCCAATCCTTCCACACCACCACACCACATGCTCCAGAGACCTCAACCTCATTACCACAATCAACAGAACATGCTGGAGGGACAGGTTCATAATCCAGAGACTGCCTATGCTATGGAGCAGACTTCCCATACATGTCAAGCAGAGCACCTCACTGGCCCTCTTCAAGAGAAATCTTGAGGAATGTATAGAAAATAGAAAAATCAGCCCATGGATCACTCCAGTGGCTTTACTCAACAGAGGGACTGGGAACTAAGGTTGGATGGCACAATGCCAGGGTAATCCTATGGGCCAGGCTTGTAAAGGCCCCAGGGCCATTAGCATAGTACACACCTATGAACCTATGAAACATCTAGCACTGAGAGTCTGAACAGGGCTACAGTATGAAATATCGTCCCACCATCTAGCTCTGGGAGTCTGAACAGGACTATAGTATGAAATATCTTCTCACTGTCTAGCACACCTGATGCAGGAAGGCTGTGTGGGAACCATTTCAGAGTTTAAGCATCTGCTGCTTGGCATTTAAGCTGTTTTCATGGAAACAGGCTATTGTATTGAGAGCAATTTTGTTGATTAGAGTAATTTTGTTAAGTAGGGTAGTTCATAAAAATTGCTTCCTTTCTTCAGTGTGGTGAGATCCTTGAGCTGGAGCTTCCACATATATGGCAAATGCACCTGTGTTGTACAACTTTGAAAGGAACAGTTTCAGCGAGTTCTCATTTTTTTTCTAAAATTACTCAGTATAATGGACCTAAATTGTTTTCATTTAATTAGCTATTTAGAAAATCATCTAAACTTTTCATCTGGCAAAGTTTATGTTTGTTTTTTATCTTATATGCCCTGCTGGTATGGTAGCTTGGAACAAAGGTATTCCAGTCTGCTCTGCTACCATTATGTAAATTCTGGATACAATTTCAAAGTATAATTACCCAGACACTATGGGTTGATACAGATTGTATAATAATCCCAAGCAGAACTGGTATGAAACTGAATTGATAGCAACTTTTCATGTTTTTTTTTGTTTTCTTTGCTTTTCCAGGACTGCTTAAAAATGCTGTAAATTCAGAAACCATCCAGTGGTGCAGCAAACATCAGGCAAGAGATTCCTGCCACTGTCACTGTATCAGTTTACATGGAAGTCAGTAATAAAACAGAAATTACAGACTGCATGTATTTATTTACTTATTTACATTCGTTTACTAAGATAGAGCACTGATTAAGCATGACAAACTGCAGGCCCAGCCCGGGTTTGTATAAACATTACAAGAGAGTGCAATTACTATAACACAACCAAAATACGATGCAAATGCAAAATGTATTATATCAAAACATGGCATACTCAGGTGAAGCAAGTTGGTTAGTTCACCAATAGAAAGTCAATATCAGGAAAGGATAAGGGGAGTCCAATGTTAGTCGATGAAGTTGATATGGAAGGGGATAGTAGGGGTTGAAGAACCTACATGGATATTTACAAGGTGATTGCTGCATTTGCTTTTTGTGAAGAATATAGATGTCTCACGGTAGTGACATATAAAAAGGTATCAATGTGTTGTATAGGGTAATGAATAAATGCCTTAGGAGATTTGATAAGTTATGTGACCTGACCTCGTATTACTGTTACTTTTATTCTCTTGCAGAAATTTTTGAGTTGGCATCGAAAGTTTGAATATTCTAACATTTCAGTAATATGTTCAGGAAGGAATTGCCATGGTTGTGGGCTAGGATTGACAAACTTTGATATGTGCAGTTTAGAGATCAGTGTTTAGAATGTAGGTCCAACTCTAGCATGGCTTATGATATTTTAATGCAGGGTATCTGTGATCAGTTTCATAGTTAGTGATGATGGAATGTCTTCGTTAAGCAATGTGATGAGGAAGGAACCTAAGAGTAGGCATGATCTGTCTTTTACAGGTAGCCATTTGTTTTTTTGATAGACTAACAATAATGCTCCATGCATGCAGAGTTGGTGATAAAGTGGCAGAGTTTATTACACATTGATTGAAGGATTGTTGCTTTTTAGTCTGAGGCTGTGATGTCTCTGTTGGATAGAAAAACGTGATACATTTCGCTCCCAGAATAGTGAGTAGTTGATCTTGGACCTGATTATTTTCAATGGGATCTTGAAATATTAGGGATTGGTTAAGTCAGATCTCTAGATATATAAAGGGTGTTACAGTGCCTGTGGAGTTATTGGACAGATTAGTGACATGTAGTTTTTGTTAGTGCTGAAGATATTATTTTTTTATTGTGATTCAGCAAGAGTTGCTTAGTTGTGAGTCAGTTGTTTAGATGTAGAAGGTCTAATTTTGGTTATTTTTCTGTGTCTGCAAATCGCCATGCCATTAGCATATTGCAGAAGCTGAAGATGTAGATCACATGAGAGTTTGCTTAAAAAAATGGAGTAGAACAGAGTGCCCAGTGTAGAACCTTGATAGGCACTCAAGTATTTGGGAACACGCTAAAAGAAGGAAGTGTCAATGTTTATTCAGAAGGACCTGTAGCAATCTAGGAACCATTGTGTGGGCTATGGACTGACTCCAATGTCCAGTAGGTAATTTAGTAGGATGAAGTGATTGATCATGTCACAGTCCCTAGTTAAACAAATGAAGACTGCATCTTTTATATGTCTTTTTTCCATGAATTAGAGAAAGCCGCCAGTTAGGGTCCACAGAGATGACAGAGTACTTATTCAGTGTAAGTTTTTTTGGTTATTAACTCTAGAAATTTTTCATTATCTTTTCTTGAATGTATAGGTGTCCCATTTCATTAAACAGTAGTTAAAGTCACCCAAGGTAAAGATGTTTTTTGCAAATATGAAACCCTTAGCTGGTGGAGAATTGTCAACTTATCTCAATGATCATCAAGGCAGCTAATCTATATGCAAAAATCTTATCAGAGATATTGTACAAGGTAATACCTTCACTAATTCAGTTCAGATGAGCAGATTTTGTAGAGGACAGATTAAGTTCAGTCTACTTGCATGCAGTATCCCTGTTCATCCAACTGCCAAAATGTGCCCAGCCAGGAATGGCAATCATCACTGTCTTTGGAAAACTTTTGACTTGGAGAGTTGGGAGTACTTATAGAATGCCATGGATGCTTTTGGCATTCCTAAGTCATTTATACAAGCAGTTCAAGCTTTGTATAACTTACCTTATAAAAGAGTTCTTACAGATTCCACCTCCCCCTCCCCGAGAAAAGGAACCAGACAATATTAACCACTGCCCCCTGTGTTTTTCCTGGTACCAACTGGGCCATTAGCTCAGGCAATTAGAAGTTGTGACAATCTAAAGGTCTAGAGCCTAATGGAGTGGAATTCAGTGTATTATTATTTGCTGATGATTGCATTCCTAAGAATGACATGCCTGCCCTTCTGGCCATCCTTAATGCCTTTCAAAATGTTTGTATCCTTAAGGTAAATTATACCAAAATAGACCTCTTCCCTACTAAACAGATCACTACCCTTTTGGCCAACTCCAATCAGGTGGGCCCCCATGAACACCAGATATTTAGGAATACTGCTCAGTGTTGACCCATAGAGATGAGGACTGTGAATCCCAAAACCCTATAGGACTAGCTCCTCCTTCAGGTTTATGCTTGGCAAAGGCTATACATATCATGTTGGGGTATGATATCAGAGATTAAACTAATGTTCTTCCCTAGACCATACTTTGTGCTGCATCATATCCTAGTCCCACTAGTAACATACTGGCCGTCTAGAAGCAATACATTGTTAAAATAATTTATCACGATGAAAGGTAGATGCATGATCCCAAATCATATACTGCTTCTTACAAGCAAGTTGGGGTGGTTGGGCATGTTAGACATATGGAGAATGGCAGATACATTTGTTATCCATTCCCATCTATCAGTTTCTGAAAATGCATCCCCCCCCACCCCCACCCCCCCGTGGGCAGCACTTGAAGTAAGGGTCCTTAGTAGCACTTCATATGGGGTTATTGGATGGGTATACAAATCTCTCCAGCATTATCTTTATGGCTGGATCACAGCCTTTACTTATTTCAAAGCACTCAACAAATTTTGAAAAGCATATCCTGAATTAAAATATGGAGCGATAAAATTCCCTTCTGGTGAAACTAGGAATAGAAAATTGGAGATGCCTAATTCTGGTAGCAAGACTGAATAGACAAAGCCATAATGAGGGCAGATGCCTTACTTGAAATGATGGATAAAAGGGTCATCTTTCTGGGTCATGAGTAATTTCTTTTGAGATTTAGTATTCTTTATATTGACAGATGGAGGTATCTTTAGTTAAGGCACACCTTGCTCCATTCAAACTTCTGGTCTTTCATGTACAATGACAGTTTATCCGCATCAAAAGCCTTATAATCTACCTATACTGTGCATTTCCCCTTACATGTATAAAAGCCTCACAAGTGTACCTTCTTTTTCAAAGACATGACAAAATTATTGCAGAAAATGTAATTGCCCAACATATCAACAGATTTGTTTCTAGCTATGGATACACTTACCTGTAGATATCTATCTTGAAGTATTTAAAAGATAGTCCATACCTCTTTACCCAACAAATAAGGCTAATCTTCAGAGGATCCTTTACCCTGTGGAGATGGTTGGAGAAAGGCTACTCAATTAAAGCTGGGTATCAATGATGTCAGGCAGTAAAGCTGATAGAATTTCATAAATTTCTGGTTGTGAATGTATTTGGCCACAGTGTGAGCATGGTAGAAGTCAGAATGGCAGAGTGGGACATTTGACTAGGTCCTAATGTGTGGAAACGTATGACCTAAGTTCAATATCTCACCTCACCACTCCCTACAAAGGGTGGGTAGAGCATCTGTTAAGTATAGTAAGGTTATACATTGCATCCAAACTGAAGCATCTTCCAAGACCTCTTGTAATAGGATGCTATGCTTTGTGAAAAAGTATACAACATGAGTAAGCATTCATGTTAAAAACCTTCTATATTCGTTATTCCCCAAAGACCTAATTTCATAGTCAACAAAGCTCTCAAAATTATATAAAATGGGATGTAAGGATGCATTAAACAAACTCTTCTTTTTAAACTCATTCATCCCAATCATAGGTGCCAGTGGGTTAATCCAGGTGAATTTTCTTCAAGAAAAACTTGATATCTATAAGTGTTTGACTGATATTCAACGATTGTGAGGGTACAAAGGAAATACCTCTTTTAAAAACATAAAAATGCAAACTATCAAGTTTTATATCACTATAATTAAACACTTTGAAATTAACCTGTTCATATATCACCCTTTTCACAGTAATTAATGGGTGCACCATCTTAAGAGGGGAAATATTCACCATACGTTTCTTCTTCCCCTTGCTCTGCCACTTCATTCCTTGGTGTGAATTGACGGTGTTCCCTGTATGTTCCCCATTTTTATTGTATAATTAGTTCTGAAGAAGTTTTAGATATGTTGAAGTACAAAAGCGCTAAACCATTACAATTTTGTGGTTAATTTTGTGTTGACTTAAATTATTGCAGCCTCTTGTACTTGACTGAACCTTTTGTGTCAACTCCACTTGGCCATTTTGGGTTCTAGTTACTGTTTTTCATTGCAGGACTTTATTCTTTGTGGTTATGAATCATTTTTCCTGCATTACACCATTTCTTCAATTACCATGGTTGACAAAGCAAACAAAAAAATAAAAATAAAACACACACACAGACTGTATGGTAATGGGATAAAATAAAGAAACAACCTACAACATTTCAAGTACCTGAAAAAGCTTTTCAAGCATCAAGTTAAATAAGGCAAACAATCTTACTATACAAACCTTTATCAAATATATCAAAACAATCCTAAACTTTTTTGTTCCTCACTAAACAACCTCCTTTACCCAGGTTACACTACCACAGCACCCTTAGTAACCACCAATACCACTGACAGCATCTCTGTGCATTTCAACCACCACTTTGTACAAACAGTACGTATATTACGTCAACACAACCCCTCATCCCTGTACCATGTCTCTACCTATATTAACAATCACCCACTGTATTTCAGCTTCCATCCTGTACCAACCTCAGCTATCAGAACCAAATCAATGTAAAACCTATCACCCTAGCCACTGATGATATTTCAGCTGAATACTGTAAAATGTCAGCAGATGTACTCTATTATCCTTCCTTCATCTTGGTAAATTTTTCGTTAAGGAATATTTTGTACTCACACTCTGAAAGGTTTCTTTGATGATGCTGCTACACAAAGGCAGAAACTCCACAGATTTACAGACCCATAGATATATTAGCTGTCAAAAGTTCTAGAAAAATGATTCCACACAAAACTCCTAAACTACTTTAATAATAATAATAACCCCTTTTGTAAACCCAGCATTGTTTCTGATTACATCATAATGCAATCTCTGCCCTCCTTGGCTGCATCAACATAACTGACCATTATAGAAACTAAGGTAGCTTTATTTCATCTTTTTTCTTTGACCTACTCAAAGCTTTTGATGCTGCCGCTCATGAAAAACTCTTTCATGAAGTTTCTTCTTTAGGCTTTGAACAACAGTTCCTCTCATGGCTTAACAAATAGATACAGAGCAGTTAAAGGGCAGCGCAAACTCATATAATTTCTCCCAGTCTTAACTGGAGTTCCATAGGGATCAGTCTTGGGACCTCTACATTTCAATCTCCTCACAAATAACCTGTACAGTGCTCTAAGCATACTGACAATGTCCAGACATTGTAGATTAATATGCTTGGCCACAATATTTGCAAAACTCCAACAAGCTATTCAAAAGTCCTTTTCTTCTGCAGAATCATGGATAAGCTCCTCTCAACTAATCCCAAATAGGTTTGTAGGTGTTTACTAAGCTAACAACCTTAAGGGCCTTTTTAAGCCTAGCTATGCATCCCAAACCTCTGACAAGTTATGATACCCTTGATAAGTGTAAGCAGGGGCCTGGGAGACGAACCATTTACAGGTTGCCTGCATCCATTAAAAACACGGGTGCCAAACCAGGGATGAATTTCTGGTTCCCCATCCAATTGTCCAAGTTGCACTTGAATTGGGTTAAGAAGGAACTCTGTTTCAGATGGATGGGGAGCCTGTTCCATAGATGGGGTAGTCTCTGGGATACATAGCTTCTCTTCAGCAGGTCCTATTTATATCACAGGCAAGGTTTAAGTGTTTAGAATGAGTAATGTTAGTACTGTTTGTTTTGTGGATATGCAGGAGGTCCATCAGAGTGGAGTCTGACAATGCCATGTATGCCAGGCATAGATTTTCCCTCAAAAGCCTGTAGGAGACAGATTACAGAGATAGGGCATTAAGGTGGTCTGCATAGGACATTTTACTTATGTCCTGTATTCTTTTAGTGAGGAACCTCTGTCGATATTCCAATTATTGGATATTTCTGGTTAGGTACATACCAAAGGGAGCATTGTACTCAATGATAGGTTTGACGAATGCCAAATACTGTTGAACAATGACATCCTTGCACCTAGATGCCATACCTTTGTTTGTATGTTGCACAACATAGAATGATTTCCTTACTACTGTAGACACCTGATGGTCAAAGGCTAGATTACTATCTATGTGTGTCCCCAAGTCCCTGACTACTGGGTCAGCTCTACGGGGTGCATAGTCAATATGATAGTTACCAGGGATAGCTGACTTCCAAAAGGACACTATTATGCATTTCTTGGTATTTGTTTTAGTCCATGGCTCTGACACCAGTTGTTTGTTTGTGTCAGCCCCTCCTGGAGAACATTTGTGTCAGTGTGGGATTCAATGACAGCTCATAATTTGCAATCATCTGCAAATGTAGTCAGCCAGAGATCACTGACATTGGCTTTGACTTTTGAGAAGTAAATGCCAAAAAGGAAAATTCCAAGGACTGATCCCTGTGGGATTCCACTTGTGACTGGCCTCTTTGTAGAGGTGGACTCCCCAATTCTAACTTCCTGGGTCCTGTCGATGAGCCAGTTGGCTAGCCACCGGGTGAAATACAAGTTTATACTTAAGGTCCTGAGTTTGTCAACAGTGCCCAAGTGGGGTATTGTGTCAAATGCCTTGGCCAGGTCGAGGTAGGCAGTCTGAATCATTTTTCCCTCATCCATTGCTTTGTTTACCTCCTCAGAGACGTTGACCAGGTTGAGTAGGCATGATCTGCCCTGGATGAAACTGGGCTGGGTCCAGTGTCTGGAGATTTGCTATATCTCTATTGATCATCTCCAAGATAATTCATTCCATGGCTTTACATATAAGACTAGAAGAATGTAAAACTCACCACTAAAGTAGCAACAAGTAGAGAACACAAATGCAGAAAAAATCAAACTGCTACTCCATGGCTGATAACTCAAAAAATACCAGAAGCTAAACTTCTCTTAGGAATTTTTATTTTAAAAGACCATTTATACTTGCAAAATTCACTTAGTCTGCCCCAGCAGTTTATGAAAATTTAAATCACTTCACAGAAACGTAAAACCATTCGGTTCTAAATAGTAGTATACAGCGTGTTCAAAACGCTTTTCAGAATGCAGTTAAAACTCTCCTCAGAATACAATTAAATCAATGACGGTTAACTGCCATATTAAAATCCTTGGAAAAAGTCATCTTATATGAAAGAGAATGTAATTAAATAGATATCAATTGCACCAGTTAACTTACAATGTTGCAAGCACTCACAGTATGCTTCCAATTTTGCTGATATAAACAGTTGCAAAAATAACAAGTGCACCAGTTGATTTAAAACTGTTGCCAAAGCTCACTTTCAGTATTGCTGCATTTCTTAATTAACATCAAAGGAATTGTTACCAATGCTCACAGTGTGCTTTCAGCGTTGTTAATATAAACAGTTATGTAGGTAACAAGTACACCAATTAACTTGAAACTGTTGCCGAAACTCACAGTCCACTTTCTGCATTGTTATATTTCTCAGTAAATGGCAAAAAGTCCAAACGTGTCAAGTACATCAGTTAACTCACACTATCCCTGCCACTCATGGTGTACTTTCAGCGTCGCTGGTTTATGCAATTATGAGGGTAACAAGTACGCCAATTTGCTGATACTGTTGCTGGAACTCACAGTATGCCAATTGCTAATATTGCTGCTGGAACTCACAGTATGCCTTTAGCGTTGCTGTGCCCCTCAATGAGAAGAACAAAGAATTTCCATTAATTCCATTAAACTCTTGAATAATACTGGTTTTGTAGAGCTGAATAGTATCACAGAAATTGTTAAACACCAACAAGTCATCCCAAGTGACATACAATAAGCGCTTTCCGTAAAACCTTCATCAGATCGTTATAACTAGGGACTCCATTAGTTAAATTTATATGCTTGGAACAGCCAATAAGAAATCTTAAAACAGACAACTCCTTCTTCATGGAAATCTATAGCCCATCAGAGTGGGATATTGTTGACACGCCTTCCATTCAACCAATAGTAGGCCTCCTCGCCTTAGTAATGGTTTCATAGGAATAACTGCATTCAATCCAGGAGGGCGATCAGCTCGCAGATTTATTATCCATTTGGTCTCAATTGATTCAGTTTTATTAATAATATCTCCTCTTTTAATACTTTCATAAACTTTTTCAATGACTTTGAATAAAAAGCTATGATCAGGAAATTTCAAGATATGCATCGCTAAAGCATTGTGTACATCTCCTCTATGGATGTCACCCAAATGCCGCAGCAGTCTCTTTCTAAATATGTGGTTGGTCTTGCCAACATAAAAGGACATGCAATTTTTGCAAGTAGCTAAATAAACAAGATTCTTAGAAGCAGATGTGGCTTTACAGCTAAAAGTGAATGTTTTGTCCATATTAGGATGCTTAAAAGTATTGCTACTATCAATATAATTGCAAGCAGAACAATTTCCACAACCAAATGTTCCTTTGCGTCCTATTACTGCAGGTTTCGAGAATCCATCCTTCATACATAATAGTCGCTTTATGTTCTTTTTGTTCTTGAAGGTAAAATGTGGACTATCACCAACTATAGCTCGGAGTTTAGGATCTTGTGTCAAAATTGGCCAAAATCTATTAACTATATCCTTGATCTGTTTATTATCAGTACTATATGTCATCATTATCCGTAATGGAGAAATAGTTTGCTTCATCTCCTTCGATATTAATCAGCTTTTATGATGCTTATTAACATGTAGGCTGGTGTCAGTTTCAGTATAACCCCATGCCCGTAGGCATTTCTGTAAATTGGTAACTTCTTGCTGAATTACCACTTCCTGTGTACATCTCCTATTAATCCTTGAAATATCATTTTTCATTATATTATCTGTAACATGTCTTGGATGCATGCTACTCTTATGAAGGTAATGATTTCTCCAAGTTAACTTTCTACAGAGTGAAGTCTCCACTATGCCTTCACTATTGAGTCGAATTGTTAAATCCAAAAAACTAATGGACTCTCTTGAGAATTGACTTGTAAGTTTCAAAAAGATGTTGTCCCATTCAAGTATTGCAAGAACAGCAGAAATTGTATTTCATCCCCATCCCAGAGCAAAAAAATGTCGTCCAGAAAGCAACCATAAAATATGAATTGTTGAAACCACGGATTTGAACTGCTTAAGATGTACTTACTTTCCCAATCTGACAAGACAATATTTGCATAATTATTGGTGCAGGGGGTGCCCATGGCAACCCCCCCACCACTGCCAATATATAGATGGACCATAGACAAAAAAATTTGTATCTAGTACAATCTCCAACAATGAGCATATTAAATTAGCATCTTTAGCTGATTCTCTTATTACTTTTCTTACAGTCTCTGTTCCATGCTCATTAGGTATAGAAGTGAACAGACTCGTAACATCCATCGTGGTTAACAACAGATTGTCCTTTTTTGTTAATAGCTCCATGGCTGCTTTTAACTTCTTTAAAAAATCATCTGTGTCCCTAAGGACACTCGGAATGCTGAACAATACTTCCTTCAGCTCCTTCTCAACAAACAAGGATATGGATTCTGTTACCCACCCCTGTCCTGCTACGATGGGTCAAAGTGGTGGTTCAACAAGACTTTTGTGTATCTTGGGGAGCCCACTTACAGATGGAACAGTGGGATGTATAATATTGAAGAAATTGTATTGATCAATACTCATGCTACCTTCTAGGAGCATATTATAAAGTCGATCCTGTATTTTCCTTATGTAAGTATCCAACTTGCTGGTGGTAACTTCCAAATAAGTCATTGTGTCACTTAGAATCTCTCCCATCTTGTCTCTATACCACTCAGATGAAAGGACCACTATTGTTCCTCTTTTGTCAGCTGGCTTTAATACAATCTCACTGTTCTGTTACATTATGAAAATGCCTAGTCTCCTTACCCATCCTCACTTGTTCAACTGCATCACTACACATGCGAGTGAACAGATCAACTGCCAGCTGATTAATGGGTACAAAGGTACTAGTTTCTTCAATATTTTAATTTCTGAATTATTATTATTCCCAAAGATAGTTTTCAAAGTTACATTTCGAGCAAAATGCTTCATATTTAATATAAATTCACTTAAATCTGATTTCAGAGAGGGGATAAAGGTAAGACCTTTTTCCTAACACATTAATTTCATCCTTCGTCAGGGAATACGTGGATAAATTTATTACTAATGAATGCAAAATCAGTTCATCGTTTTCTTCTGTTTCCTGTCCTGACTCATAGCTAGCGGGTTTCTGTAATGGTTCTGTTTTAAGAAAACCGGCAGATATTGATTTAATGGAATATGATTGGCTCCCTTCTTAGGGAGAGTGCCTAAGTCAATAGGTTTATCTGCCATTTCTACAGAATTAGTAGAATGTGTATCAATCCCTTTTACAAAACCAAAGTGAATCTGTGTAGTTGCTGGTTCATCTATTAATCTTACTGGTCCATCTATTAGTCTTGTTTCTGTACTATTAGTGGGTGGTCATTCCACAGTACTATTATATCTCATTGTTTTCCTTTTTTCCAAGTCCCTAGAATTGTAATGATCAGTTCTTCTATCTTCCCTGGGCCATTCAAAAATCTGACCATTCCTAAAGTCGGATATGTCTCTGGATAACTTTTTAATTTTTTGTTCTTTAAGTCTTGACTCAAACATGTTCAAATTGAACTGTAAAGTCTCTAATTTAGTTATCTGTGAGTTAGTTCATTCATATTTTTCCAATTCAGCTTGCTTGTCTTGTATAAGGCTAGCAATTCTTTGCTCCTCACATTTAAAAAATTCTATCAATAATCGCATGTAACGGAAACTGGCCTCCAAATTTATCGCTTGCCACTTGGCCAGCAATTCAGGGTACTGATTCCCATAACTGGGCATGCATTTAACTCTCATGCCTCTTGGAATTACTTGTTTGTGCATGCTAGCTTCCATATGGAAACGCTGCCATGAAATTTCAAGGATTAATAGGAGTGTTACCCAGCAAAGGAGTAGTAAGATGGGAGACGGGAGCAGTCACTCAGGCACAAGAGTTAGGCAGAGTGATCCACAAATACTGATTGGCCTTCAGTGCATTACCAGCATTGAATGCTTGTATTGTATTAGTAGTCAGAACAACTGAAAAGCTGTAGCACGCCATGTGTCACAGTAACTGTAGCAGCTGCTACAGTCTTAAAGGAGAGAAGAGGTTTTTCTTGGCCCTGAAATCCAAGAGTAGCAGCTTTGATGAGTGGGTGGAGAAGAATACAAGATCAGGGGAAGGCAATGGCTGCAAGAATATATAGCTACTCCTCTGTTATCTAGTAGCAGGAAAAAAACGGTTCAAGATGTTTCAAGAAAAGTTGGGGAAGGACTGACGGACAGTAAAAATGCAAGGAATGAGCACAGAGAAAAAAGTGATTAAGATGTCTAATTTTCTGCAGTATGGTAGACAATACACAATTATACAATGACCCCCCCCCATTAATATTCCAAAACGTGCACAGATTGGTCAGCGTGCACGTTGTAAATCAGACTTATACTAACGGAATAAGGTCCGGTCGCCCAAACTTTTTCCATTAGTATAAGTCTTTTTTTTTTTTTTACAGCAGTGGAGAACGCAAGATCTCCGTTGTTTTTAGAAACTGTCTTACTATGTTAAAGGAGTTTAACATAGCGAGACACCTTTAAAAAAAGTAACGGAGATCTTCCTTTCTCCGTTGCTTTTTTTAAAGCTGTCTCACTATGTTAAATGGGTTTAACATAGAGAGACGGCTTTAAAAAAGCAACAGAGATTCTCCATTGCTTTTTTTAAAGCTGTCTTGCTATGTTAAACTCCTTTAACATAGGGAGACACTTTGTAAAAAGCAACAGAGATCTTGCTTTCTCTGTTGCTTCCACCCACAGCTCTGATGTACTGTGTAAGCAAACACATGCGCAGTACATCAGAACTGCAGCAGAATACCAGACAGCTGTGGAAGGGCAGCATGGAGGCATTATACAATGCCATTATTTAAGAAAAGTAATTATTTTTTTCTTAAATAATGTCATTGTATAATAGCAATAACCCACTTCTAGGTGTTGGTAATATTGGATTTACCCAGGGTTGTCTTTGTTTGGCCACTCGGGCTTCGTCCTCGTGACCAAACCACACCAACCGTGGGTAAATCCAGCATTACCCAACACCCAGGCATGGGTTATTGCTTAAATATTTCATTGCAAGGTTTGTTTATTTATTTATTTATTTATTGAGTTATTTATTACTTTTGTTAAGTGGAAATGTCCCAACTGTATGCAAGACACCTTTTCAGTGGAGACCCAAGAAGAGATACTCCAGTAATAAGAAATGACAATGCACAATTACACACACACACACACACACAATAACACACACACAATAACACACACAGACACACACACACACATATATATAAGATAGAGCAAAATCCTTGAAAGGTAAGACACCTTTGATCATTATAAGTAAAAAACTAAGAGCTCTCATAAAATCATCCAAGGCAAATTTTGAGAGAAAAATCGCCAAGGACTCTAAAGAGAATCATAAGGCCTTCTTTAGCTATGTTAGAAACCTAGGAGGAAACTCCCAGATATGCTCAGAATTAGTTCAAAATGATGTGAAAATTACTGAACCTACACACATTGCCAACATACTGGCTGACAGGTTCAGTGCAAACTTCTTCCCCCCCGAAAGGGGAGGTACCTATTCCAGAGGATTGAAGACCCCCAAAAATGTCCAACGCACAGGTGAGCACTGGCCTCACTAAGGCAAAAAACACAGCATCCATGGGACCGGATGGTGTCCCCGGCTGTGTGCTTCATGAACTCAATGAGGAATTAAACCCACAGTTAGGACAGCTGTTTAATCTTAGCCTCACCTCAGGATACGTACCCAAGGAGTGGCGACGCACTGTGGTCCCACTTCATAAGGGCGGTGCCTCCACAGACCCTGGAAATTACCCCCATTAGCTTGACAAGCCTTATCTGCAAAGGCATGGAGAGGATCATAATGGAACTCATAAATAAAGACATAGGGAACTTGCAGACTTTGGATCCAACTCAGTTTGGCTTTGTCAAAGGCAGATCCTGCCTCTTAAACTTGGTTGACTTTTTCGAGACAGTCACCAAGGCCATTGATGAGGAAAGGCAGTCCATACAGCCTACCTCGACCTGGCAAAGGCCTTCACACAATACCCCACTCAGGTATCATCGAAAAACTCATCAGCTTGAATGTAAACCCATACATCACAAGATGGGTTGCAAACTGGCTAAGTGACAGAACCCACAGGGTCAGAGTTGCTGGAGCCATGTCAGACTCAAAGCCTGTCACAAGTGGTGTCCCACAGGGCTCAGTCCTGGGTCCACTCTTGTTCGGCATCTACTTTTCTGAAGTACAAGCAAACACAGGAGGGTTATGGCTGACAAAGTTTGCAGATGACTGCAAACTGGGCCATAGTCGAAAACACATCTGACACAGATATCCTCCAGAAGGGCCTCACAGAAATGGATAACTGGTGCCAGAGCCATGGCCTGAAGTTAAACGCCAAAAATGCATAGTCATCCCCTTTGGGAAAAACAAGGCTACCCCTAGCTACCATATAGGTGGCAATCCACTGAGCACAGAAAAAGTCATCAGAGATCTGGGGACCCAGGTTGACAGTAGCCTTCGCTTGACACTCATGTTGCTAAAGTAGTTAGGAAAACCTTCTATATCACCCACCTGATCATGAAGGGATTCACATCTAGATCAAGGGAGGTCATCGTCCCCTGTACTCATCACTTATTAGACCTATGATTGAGTACAATGCCCCGCTCGAATGTATCTGACCAGACACCTGCTGCAGCTTGAAAGGCCCCAAAAGTTCCTCACCAAAAGGATAAAGGGTCTCAAAATATGTCTTATGCTGCCCGACTGAAAGAACTCCAGCTCTATTCAGTCTCATACCGCTTGCTCAGAGGTGACCTGTGCCTGACATATAAGGCCATGTCAAACCCAGATTTGATGAATATGCTTCACCTCAAAAAATCTAGATCCCTCAGAACCACAAGGGCGGGAGACTTAAACCTTGACACGGTTATAAATAGAACGTGCTGGAGGGACAGATTCATCACCCAGAGACTCCCTATGCTGTGGAACAAAATCCCGGTACATGTGAGGCAGAGCACCTCTCTGGTCTTGTTCAAGAGGAATCTTGACCAATGGATGGGAGATTGCAGATATACCCCAGGGATTACTTTAGCGTCACTGCTTGACAGAGGCACAGCAAAATGATAGGCATAGTTTTTATTCAAACTAAAGGGGTGGCGAAAGCCACATAACTATGGGCTAGGCTTATAAATGCCCTTGGGCAGATAGCCTAGTATGAACCTATGAACCTATGAACCTATATATATATATATATATATATATATATATACCAAGAAGGTTACAGTTGCAAAAAAAAGTCAGAAATTGATAAACTTAGTAAAACAGATACTCCTAAGTTTGCAATAAGTAGCTTAATTAGACAGTAAAAAAAACACACATTACATAAAGGGCAGTGCAAAGTGGCTTAAATGAGATATGTATTGTTATTTTATCAATACAATGGAAACTTCAGTGGAGAGGAGGTAATGTGAGAAAGGAAATAATTATTCAGTCTACTAGGACATTATGAGAGGAAGAGACAGTAGTTAGAGAGAAAAGGTGGGATAGGGAAACAGGAAGAAATATAAGAAGGAGGAGGTAGAGGCTGAAATTATGTTAAAATGTTTCTATCCCTTTAAGCATTCAAGTGAGCTGTCAGCATAAATGTGTAAAAAAATTGAAGGATATTTGGGTATTATCTGGGACAGCAGCAAATTCAGAGCCATGAGTTCATAAGGTTTGACATGAGAATTGTTTTGAATGATTTTAGAAAACGTTCCTGTTTTCAAAGAGAAGCCAATGGATTTCCACAGTTTTGAAACAAAGCTTAAATAGAGCATGCCCCCTGCACTATTATTAGAGTTTGAGATATTTAGAAAGAGTTTGCCTATTGAGTTTACTTTTTCCACAATTTCTGCTATTTGTGTATATAGTTTCAAATATGGGTGGTATAAAACTTTGTTTCTTTTGCATATTGTATATGTTTAACACTGTAATAATTTACTTATAGCTAAATAAAGGCAATGGGCCAGATTCACAAAACCTCCGTGTAAGACTTAATATGTCTTACTCGGAGGCTGCAGTTGAACGGTATGATGTCAGCATGCTATGCATATTCATGAGGGCATGCTGAATCATACCCAAGTCTAACACGGTCCATGTAGGAAAGTAGGGGGCATGTCCAATTGCCGAGTACAGCAAAGGGACACAGCCCCAGAAGAGTCAGAGTCCTGAAAGTAAACACCCACGAGCGAGTCCGCTGAAATGTCAAGGAACACAACACCACACATCCCCACAGTCTAAACCCTACTGAATATATGTAAAATGTAAAATTAGCAGTTTCCTTTTTTTTTTTATAACTTCCAAAATGTTTGCCCGCATTTGCGCTCGTTTGCGCGGGTATGCCCTTCGCTCAACCACAGTTAGCAGATATGACATTGAAAAGCATATAAGATCTACATATGCAAATTAAGCAAAGTAGCAATAGCGTAGTGGTACAGACATCACCCAAAGAATAGGTAGTCACGGTTCGAGCCCCACAACATTCCCCTCCATTTTTCTTTAAATAAGTATGAAACAATTCCCCGATATATATAAATTTAATTTAAGTAAAATGTAATGAAATGGCCCATGTATTTCTGAACAAAACCTATATTATGTATATATAAAAAGGATCATAATTGCCCGTAGCTGAGCAGCGCTTTAACAAGCTTAATATGAGTGCCCGTAGCTGAGCAGCGCTTTAACAAGCTTAATATGAGTGCCTGTAGCTGAGCAGCTCATTAACAAGCTCAATATGAGTGTCTGTAGCTGAACAGTGCTTTACCCAGCTTAATATGAGTGCTTATGGCTAGATAACACATTACCCAGCGTAAGCCATTTGCGTGGAGCTGCGCAGCGTGCCAACCAGCTTACCGTCGGGCAACGCTGGGCAAGCTGTAGCAAAGTCGCTTTTACACAGACACACCTACTAGCCTGTCTAGACAGTAGTAAAATAAAAAAGCAATGGCAAGGATCGAACCCGGGATACTGTGCACCATAGTCAAAGTACTGAACCACTAAGCCATGACAGTTGCGCTGAGAAATACAGTATTACCATACATCTAGGAAAGAATGAAAATATAACCATGACAAAGCAGGTTTGCTGTAAGCAGAGAAATATCCAAAATGGCCAATCACAGATAAGTGCAGGAAAACGGGCATATATAAGCCCCATAGGTGGGAATACACACCATAACTGATTGTGGTACCCATTTGCAGTCAGGATGGCAGGTGCAGGAGAGGGAAATCACTTTAGAGCACAAAGGTGGGGTGTTGAGGAGTCAAAATATATGGATTGGCTCCTAGTCCATAATCATGAAGCGCAACTTATACAGGGCCAGGTTCAATGGGGAGCGTATAAGGCAGAGGCGTGGAACCAGTTGGCACATGATCTCACCAGTGCCACAGGCATTCCGAGGACTGGTGAACAGGTCCGTCATCACCATGCGGACCTGAAGCAAAGAAAGGAGGACCAACTGAACCGATGGATCCAGGAGGCCCGCCAAATGCCCAATGCCCCACTACTAAGTATCCATGTAATTAAGTATGTAAGAAATGCTATCCTAGCCTATAGTATGGATAGGTATGTTACAATATTCCTTCATTTATATTACAGCTGCAGGTGTTCGTTCTGCGAATCGGCAAGCCTATGCTGATAGGCTGGCGAGGTTGCGCTACCAGGCAGGTTAGTAATTATTCTGCTGGTATTGTTATAGAATATAAGTGGGACAGCTTGTAAAAGAGTTCAGTGTTGTAACCCAGTAATAAAGGTGAAATAAGCTGAGAAGAAAGATTTTTCTAGTATTCTAAGATTAGATAAGTGATGCAGCCTGGAAATGAGTATTGCAATCCAGTAATAAAGATTAAACAAGTCTCAAATAGAGTTTTCACCTGTATTGTAATATCAGATAACTGCTTCAGCCTGAAAATGAGTGTTGTAATCAATCAACAAAGGATAGACAACTGTCGAATACAACCTTGTAAATTCTGCCATATGAAACAATAAATGTTAATAAAGCCTAGAATTAAGTACTATCCTGAAATGTAAATATAACATAAGTGAGAGAGAGTTTGAAGCTAACAAGAAAGCTGTAATAAGTCTGGAAAAAAGGTATACTGCATTCACTACATAATGAAATGAATGAGACAGACACAACCAAAGAGTGAAATGTCTTTAATAAAGTACAGAACCTGGACTGTGTCCATCCCACAATTTGGATTTGTTGCTGTACCCTTGCATTATGGAGGTAGTATGGTTGTATGAAATGCTGAACATCCACAGTTGTCTAGACCCATATAAATCAAATGTAGCAGGATGCTTTACTTGAACACAGCCAGATATGAACATATATGAATAAAAATGGAATGTATATTAATGTAGCAGTAACATCCCCATCACCAACATTCCTAAGGTTACATACAGGAAACGGTACTAATACATGTAGGGGATATATATCTGCATCTACAAGGAATGTACAGTATATGTATAGGTAGTTTACGTTGTTAATGTAATATTTCTCCACCCTACCCTATTTTCACAAATTATGCCATTCCACACCAAACTGGGTATGTGTATTCACAATTAATTCCAATGGACATTTGTCCTGTTGGTTTATACATATCTGCATGTACGTTGATGCATGTGCCCTGTTCACATATCCAAACCTGATGGCCTGTTGCCACCAATCAACCCTGCATGCTGTTGGAATGTCCACTGTTGCTCAAAATATGCATGTGTTATGCTTGCTGCTCAGTGTTCGGAATTCATGTGTGTTTGGTTAATGGGAATACTGATGCATGCTGTTACAACTAATTTTGAATGGTGTTGTTTGTTACTAACCCAAAATACTATAAAATACTGCTAAACATAGGACAACAGGGAAGGCGGGTTCCAGCGGACCCACCTCTCCCACCTCAGCTGGCGAGTGTACCTGGCACCAGTGCCCAGGCTGGGACCTCCTCCTCCGGTGGCCCTGTGCCACCTTTGGGTGGAAGCTCTGCAGGGGATGGGGCTCGTCCCCCCCTCTGCAGGCGTGGCTGGAGGAGAACCTCCACTCACCCTCCATAGGGTCCGGTCTGTGGTGCATAGTGAGATCAGGCGTTCTGTGACTGATCCCCTACGCCAGCTTGAGGTTAGAGTGGCGCAACTCACAGGTGTGCCTGCCCGTCCTATCCAGCCCCCAGCACAGCCCCGGCCTGGGCTGTGAAGGCGCAGTGGTAACTGCCCATGGGTGGGGATCTCAGTTCCACTGTTGCCATCTGTGGGCTCATGGGCTTGCGATATCCAAACATCCGTCCCCGTCAATTGTGTTTACCTCCCACATGTGTCATACTCCGCCCCTGTATGCATCTTGTTTGTCTTGTCTGTTAACCTCCTCAACCTACCTCCCCAAATATAACTACTTCCTGTACCTCACATTCCACTCTCACCTGAAAAAAAAATAAAAAAAGGGCACTCTGTTCCCACACAAAAATTACGCCCCATACATAGTTGCCCATTTCACATACATGTCTGCTGGACATGTAAACTGATAATTACAATTGGCTGTACAACATATTTTGTTGTCCTCACCCCTCTCTCAGGGGTGGAAGGTGTGAAATCTCACTCTAAATTTCTAACATATGCACAGCTGTTGCTGGTAAAGAATTGGGCAGCTATGGGCCTTCCCTACATCCTTCCTGCACATCCTGAGCTTGCTTTCCTACTGTCCTACCCTTTTTGTGCCCCCTTTTTCACCACTTTCCTATTTCCCCATTTTCTTTTCTTTAAAAGAAAATAGCGCGGGTGTTAGCGGGAGTAAGCACTTTTAAGCAGTAGTCAGCGGGTGTCCGCTTGTGTGCGCTTAGCTAAGCATCACGCAAACTCGTGCAAACCCGCTTACAACTGCTTAAAAGTGCCTTAGTCACTCTGTATGACAAGGCCTGTAGTCTGCTCATCAGCAAAATAAAATATCCCTGTCAGTCTCAAACCCAGGACCTTGGAAACACTAGACTGCATGAATTACCACTCAGCCACAGGAGACATACAAGAACTTGGTGCTGAAAGAAATATATCATGAAATACAAGGAGTGAATGTAAAGGGAAAATAGGAAGGCCATTACACAAAGCTTGTTCTGTGTATATTTACTGGCAATTCTTGTGGAATTGCATTACATTAGTGTGATAAGAGAAACAGCCATGCTAGTAGGTAATAATGTTACAGTAGCACCTTACAAACCCCACACAGTATCAGAGCAGGATAAACACAGCCATATTTGAATAGGTAAGAGGCCAGACCTCACAACTGTGACTGATTTACAAGGATGTCCCTGATTTGCAAACAAATGTTACCTGTGCCCCACTGACTCCCTGTGAAATGTACTCACAGTAGGCAGAAAGGTGGGGAATCCCACGTAATGGTAACTGTCAATAAGTTACAGTAGACACTACTTGCTGTCAGAAATGGTGTAGTAATACATATGCTCAAAATACCCCACAGTCACAACTGCAGAATATCTGAAATATATCACGGGTGTATCCCACTGATATGTACCTTTCCCTGAGGCTGGTCAAATATATACCTGAGAGTATCTGAGGCCTGGAAGTGTCAGAAACACACAGGCTTATCAACCTGTCTGCTGTTAAACACTCTGAGAATAGCTGTAGAATTACTTCCACAAGCATGCCCTTATGTAGGAGTACAACACAGAAATATCAAAGGATGTAGCCATCTAACATACTAATGACAGTATAGCAGTTCACAAGCACTGCACGTGCCTGATATTCATAATTGTTAGTACAATATACTTAGTTGTCCTCACCCCTCTCTCAGGGGTGGAAGGTTTCAAATGTCACAGCAAATGTCAAACATATGTACAACTATTGCAGTTAAAGAAATGTGCAGCTATGGACCTTCCCTACACCCAGACTGCACATCCCTAGCTGGTGTCCCCACTGACTTCCTGCTTCACACTTACAACTGTTTAAAAGTGTCTTATTCACTCTGTATGACAAGGCCCCAGTACTGCTCAGCAGCAAAATAAAATACCTTTGTAAGTGTCAAATCCCAGACCTTGGGCTCACTAGACTGCATGAAGTACCACCAAGCCACAGTAAACATATAAGAACTTAATGCTGAAAGAAATATATCATGCATTACAAGGAGTGAATGTAAATGGAAAATAGGAAAGCCATAGCAACACATTCCAGTAAAGACAAATATCAGGCATTCAAGGAGTGAATGTAAAGGGAAAATAGAAAAGCCATAGCAACACATTGCAAAAACCACTGTTGTATGCCAGTTAATCCACAAATCCCACAGGAAAGTACATACTCCCATGTAAACAGTGTTAGCAATAACAGGTGTGAGTTAACATACACACTGAGAAGAGTGCACTGGAAGAAGCAAAAGTCAGGTTTCAGTACAACATGCAATTCAGTGGCTACAACACAGCCTCAAATATGAGATATACACCAACCTTCTGACTGACACAACAGTGTCCACAGCAAACCAGCATGGTCCCCACCTTGCAAAACTGAAAGGCCTATGCCTACCTAACCTATCATTTTATAGCAGTGTCCTGAAATCACAGTGAGAACTGCAATTACCACACAGCAGGCTGCATGCAATTACTAAATGCTGGCCACCAGCTGGTGCAGAGGCCATCACATGCACATGTGCAGATACCTACAAAAGCAGCCTGTACTGCCGAGAGAGAGAGAGAGATATAGAGAGAGAGAGAGAGACAGAGAGAGAGGGGGGGGGGAGGGTGAGAGGGAGAGACTAAAAAATAAAAGCAAGCAGGCCAGCCAGCAAGCAAGCCAAAAGAAAAAAGCTGTCAGAGACAAAGGTAATGTAAACTACATAATCTAATAATCTACATACTGTGAACCCTCCATATGTGTTAGCAGTCTGTATCTATATGTATATGCAGATGTGCATAGAGCAAAGAACATACTGCAACTGTTAGTAAAGGCTGGACATACATATGTAGTTGAAGGTTGCTATGTGCACATATCAATATAGGTTGTAGTGTGTGGCAATGAAAACAGCATGCAGTGCAGGTATATGTCATGTGGTGGTGAACTTCTGTGGGACTGAGCCAGTGAGGCCTGCTACAGCTATACGGCCTGAGGACAGCATAATGCATTCTACTCAACACTGTGCAATATCATTACAGAATGGTTTGTCTCACAACTGTTTCCGAAGTGATATTCTCACCATAAAAGATGGGCAGTGTATGTGCCTACATGTGCTTGTATATGTACAGCAATGGATGTTTAGAAGTGTATGTGTGTGTGTGTGTGTGTGTATATATATATATATATATATATATATATATATATATATATATATATATATATATATATATATATATATATACATAATCTATATATATCTATATATATCTACATATCTATATGTATATATATGTACATAGATAGAGAGGTATGTATAGATAGATAGAGATATATAGATAGATAGAATATGTATATACATATAGATATAATAGATACATACATATATAGATATATATGTAGATACATACATATATACAGATAGATATGAATGTCTATAGATATGTATATATATATATATATATATATATATATATATATATATATATATATATATATATTATATATAGTGTGTGTGTGTATATATATATATATATATATATATATATATATATATATATATATATATATATATATATATATATATACATATATGTAGATATGTATATATATTTACATATATATATATATATATATATATATATATATGTATATATATATATAATATATATATATATATATATATATATATATAAATATATATATATATATATGAAGAGAGAGTGAGAGAGGGGGACATGGGGGCAGATGTACTGCAACAGGTGCCTGGTGACCAAGGCACGGACTGAGCACCAGTGTTGATACTGCAGTACCATACCCCATTCCAAAACATGTTGCCCACTAACTACCACATAGGTGGTTGCCTGCCTACCACTGGAGGTGTCAGAAGGGAACATGGGACACAGGCGTAAAATAGCCTCCCCTTTGATATCCACAGTGGCACACTAGTCTTGTAATCCTTGTACATGGTACGTGTCATCACAAAAGGTGTGTCAGCTAGAGAAATGTAAGTCAGTGTGCCCCTCTACACCTCACAATGTCCTATGCAGTATGTACCTCCCATGAGAACTACAGCAAGTGGAAAGGCTAGAGACATACCTAACAAAGACTGCTAGTGCCCTCAAACACATTCCCTATGCAGACTGACTCACAAAACCACAGCTAGAGTGCCTTGCATACTTCCTCCAGAGAGGTTACCACTGCTGGACATACAGAGTTATGTCACACCCATACCAGTAGGCCAACCACCTTGGCAACACCTCACAATCCGTCCAGCCTACATGATCTAGGGCCCTAATCCTTGTCACCGCACTAAACAGCACATGCTGGAGGTACAGGTTTCTATACACAAATATGCCATACCCTGGGCTAAACCACCCAGCATTAACAAACAAGGCTCCTTATTAGTAGATGTCATACATACCCCTGATGAATGTTATGGAGATAGGTAATATGCCCTGTCAGTCACCTCTGTGTAACCGTTTCACAAGAGCAAGTAAAGTCACATTATATGTGTCCCAAAGGGCAGGGTAGCATATGGCTAGGCTGCCCTAGGCCCAGGGACAATAGCATAGTACCTACCTATGACACAATGCACACACACATGTACTCAATGCAATACCAGCTATGTGAGGTTGAATGAGTGTGACACTGACTGTGTGCAAGGTCTGTAAAGGTGTGATAGCTTAGCGTGAGTTTGTGTCTGTCATGGTAGTTTGTGACGTAGGTGTGAGGCCAGAGAAAGATGTGTCAGTTATCGGGTGGCAAACATAGTAGATTGGCATATGTTGTGCTGTAGTTCCCTGTGTATGACTGCAGTGTCCCATCGTAGGCAGAAGCAATACATGTATGCTAAGTAAGTGGTACTGCTATTGAATCCAGCTCACATATGAACTGTTGTACTACCTGAAGTTGTAGGCCTAAACACTACAGTATGGTGTATGTTCACATTCCCTGGTAACACTGTCTGGTGTGTTTCCTGTAGTCTGCACAGATTACATACCTCATGCATAGGTATCTGTAAGTAGGGCTACACAGTACTATAAGGTACACAGTTAATGCTCATCTGTGTCGTCATACATTTGTGTGTTGTATGTATGTGTAATGTGTGTGTAATGATGCCTGTACCATGGCCGCAATCACATGTGTGTTACAGGGTATGTGTGTGTACCTGGCAGCATGTATACTCTGTGACAGCAGTATGCTGGCTATATTAACAACTGTGCACATATGTCAGGTAGGGGTATGGCATCAAAGACTAGGGTGGATTACCATTTAAACTGTAAATGTGCACTGCATTCATTGCATGATATGACAATATTCTTCATCCATTAGCTTGATACATACCCCCAGTGTGAGGTTGTGCATTGTATCCCAAACAGTGTGCCGAGTGCTGGTGTATACTAGTTTGTTGTATGGAGTGTGGCAGGTACTGTCAGACAGTTGTGTGCTGAGCACTGATATGTGGTATTGAACATGTGTATCCCCTGATAGACAGACAGATGCTATATATGGCAGTTAAGTGATATCAGTACATTAGAATATTAAGTGTGCCACATGACTTGCTCACATATTTTTCTTTTCCTTCCAGGGTGATGGTGAATCAGCATAACCCACCTTATACAGCAGCAGAGGATCAGGAGATCCACCAGAGCCTGGTGCAGAATTTCTCTGTGCTGTTTTCCAGGACCAGCCAGAACCAGCATGAGAGGGCTGCACTATGGCAAGATCTTGTCCGTCGGGTAAATGACATAGGCATGCATAACCGGACATATGAGCAGGTACACCATCACTGCAGTGATTTAATTAGACATGTCCGGCACCGTGTGTCTGATATCCACAGACAACAGCTTGCCACAGGTGGTGGGGTTCCTATCCACCCCCCCCCTCACCAGTGTGGAGAAGCATCTCCTAAGTGTTGTGGATCCAGGCCAACAACAACAACATCCACAAACATGTCATCATGGAGGCTGGAGCCACCTAACATGTTGAAATGGAGTGTGCAAGTAACATGCCATATCTGTAGTTGACTGTTCTCTGTACTGGTAGTTTATGCGTGTGTGAGATATGTACTGTGTGTGTAGCTGTTAACCTGCCTATTCTTCTGCAAGATTGATATTCTGAGCATAATCTGTACACCTGTGAAAGCCACCTGTTATACTACTGTACTTTATCATACTCACAGTATCAATGGCACAGTTGTGGCCACTGGCAATCGCTGTCATATTTTTGCAGGTCCCTCTGGAGTGACAGCAAGGCAGCCAATCCATGCTGGTGAGTGTGTAATAACAATACTATTGCTAATGACATGTGCATGTCATATGGAGGTGCAGTGTGTGCACATGTAACACATACGCATAATGCATGCTGTGCATGTTTGCTGTGAGATTATGCATATCCCATTATTCTCAGTAGCTGCCTCACTCACATGCAATACACAGAGCATGACACACATGTGTGGCAACACAGTACTGGACACTGTATAGGCATACCTGATACACATGTACACAACACACACATGTTTGGCATAGACACTACACCTTAGCCTGCTACACATGTCCAATTATGACACCTGCTGTTTGGCCACCCTTCAGTATCCCACTTATCCTCTATGCAGCACACATAATATACCTGAGGGGTAGAGGCCTACCATGTCTTTGTGCAACAGTCTTGAACAAATAATACATTCATGTTTGGCAATACTCACTATTGGCCACCTTACACACCCATGTAACAAGTGGCTGTGTAATTGTGGATGTAGTCATGTTACTGCACTTCAGGTACAGCATGCTAGCTGCCTGTCTGGCACACATTATTATTGTTGACTAACCACAAGAAGCATGTTGATCATGGCTCATGTTACTACACCACATTCAGTTCCACTGACCACAAAAGTACACATAGCAGTTATTGCGTAGCACTGTCATGTGTTGTGTGTGTGTGTGCAAATATATGCACCCACAGCTTGTAACACTTGCACAACATTGTTATGTCCTTGTACACATTGTGTCCCAGGGTGGAGACAATCACTGAACAACTACGCACAACCATCAAGTACACGTATACTGTTATTAACAAGGGCTGTCTACACTTGCACTGCATGTTCCTGTGCAACACATAATCTGCATGCTGACATGTGTGCAGTGATGTTTTTCCTTGTGATACTGTCACCCACCCTCAAACAGTATTGTGTATGTGTTGGATTGCAAGTGTGTCTGTATTTGTATCTGCTGTACTGAGGAGTGTGCCTGTGTGCCTGCGTGCCTGCATGCCTGTGTGCCTGTGTGCATGTGTGCATGTGCGCCTGTGTGCCTGTGTGCCTGTTTTCTTGTGTGCATGTGTGCATGTGCGCCTGTGTGCCTGTGTGCATGTGTGCATGTGTGCTAACATAGTGTACACATTTATACAGTTGCGTTCCGGCACTATAAAGGCTGCCCCTTCTGTTCCACTTCCTTTTTACTGCACCTCGATACTAAATAATTAATATACAATATTCAATATTATGACATTTATAATTAATAATTAATAATTATTAATTCATCTATTTGATCAATAGCTTATTTATGTATTTATATATATATTTTTACATATAGAGGTTTTAAAGATTATATACATTTATAATATACATTTATAAAGTACATTTTTAAGTAATTATTAGTATTTATTATTATATTATTAATTATATATTCAATATATATTTATATCTTATTTATTATTGTAGGCAAGTATGTGGTCATCTGCTCAATATATTCAATTATTTATTTATTAATTGTTTACTATTCATTATTTTAGATACAATACACTTTAGAGTAGCTTTATAAGTATTTAATGTGGAATAATATGAACATCTATATGAATGGCCCTTTTAAATTTTAACATTGTATTAATCAATTATTCAATTAATGTAACTACTATTGGGAATTATGTATGTATAAAAGACTGTTGGGACATACTACAAGTTGATTCTGATGAAGTCTCCGCTTAGGAGATGAAAGCGCTAAATCTAAGTTCTGTTTCTGTTTTTGGTACGTCTATTTTGTTGTTTTGAATTAAAGTGTTTAACATTTTCCGCCTGGTCGTGGTTCATGCTGGCATTTAGTATCGAGGTGCAGTAAAAAGGAAGAGGAACAGAAGGGGCAGCCTTTATAGTGCCGGAACGCAACTGTGTATTCGTGGATTTTTCCTTTTGGTTACTAGTTGGCATTGTGTACACATTTGTAAACTGTGTTTCCTATCTTCCTCTCACAGGTTCTGATGTTGCTCTGGTGGAGTGCAGCAGGGAACCTGAAGCCACTGCTGGGGATAGTGATAATGATGATACATGTGTAATGGCACAGGGTGGTGTGACAGAGTCTGTCGTTGGTCAGCCAATCGACACTACACAGCAATCAACTCCATCAATGCGCACAGTCATCCTGCCGATACATCCATTGTCACCAATGTCCTTAGCTGAGGGACAGCATACAGTGGGCATTGACCAGGGTAGTGTGTTATCATTGGCACATGCATCCCCTCACAGCAGCCATGGCCAGATTACTGACATGGTACCACACAGGCAGATGCCCAGGGGTTCTTGTGGGAGCATCCGTAGTCATACTGCCCCTGTTAGACGTGCCCACAGAAATCTTTCAACCTCAGCAATGTTCCAGGCTGTAATGCAGGCACAGGCACGTATGGAACGGTACACCAGACAGGGTCTGAGGGAGCTTAGAGCACATCGCACCGCTATGAATGACACTATGTGTGACGTTGCAGCTGCCATCCGTAATATCAGCGAGGTCATTGATAGACGTTGGGGGGACACATTAGATCTCTTCCACAACTACATGTCCAGGAGCCAGAACAGTGCAGAATGGTTGAGGTGTTTACGTGGACATATGCCAGCAACATCATCAGCTGGCAGTCGTCGCGGACGACAACAAACCCGCAGCTGCTCCCATAGTGCCAGTACCAGCCCCAGCAATGCTGGATCTGTGCTGTCATTACACCATCCTAGAAGACCATGTGCACGTGGCTCTGGACAGTCCCAGCAGGGACATGTGTCCAGTCAACAACCCACTGCTTCTGATGACAGTACCCAGTCTGGCTTAGTACCTGATAGTGTCCGTAGCACCCCTGCCAGGCACAGGTACAGTGTCCGTGGCCAGAGACAGTGATCTGTATGACCTGGCAGGTACAGTCTGTGGCTGTCCACAAACACCAGAATATGGCAACCACATCATGGAACTGTGTGCCAGCATACACACACACATAATGCTAACACTTAGGGCTAACACATATACACACACACATCACATCAACATTGCCCCATGTTGTACTGTTGTCCCTCACTAACACACACATGCATACATGTCGATTGGATGTGTCAATGGCAGACTTTGGCAAACCAAGTACACACCCTGTGCATATGATGAAACTGTGCCACCTCTTGCCATCTGTAACATTGATGCAGGAACAGGATAGCATGGTGCTGATGCACAGGGTGACTACATAGCACTGTAGTAATAATATCATGTTGTTAACAGTACAGTGTAATGATATCATTGTGGGTATATTTGAGCATGCATGATGCATTAACTATGATTGTCATTGAAGTTTTGTATACACCAGTGTTAATTCCCAAAGTGTACTGTCTGCACATGTGCCACATGGCTGTTGTGTGTACCTGTGCCTGCATGTGTTGGAGTGTGGACAGTACATGTGTGATGTTTGCAGCACAGAGTTGCAGGTGTACATTTGTGAACATGGTTAGCATGGAACATGACATGGTTTGACAGTATGCTGTGGGTGATACGGTTTTCATATGTCAATGGTCTGCATTCTGGTACTATACACAGCCTACATAGCCTGACATTCCATGGTCATTACATGGTGTCTCCTCAACTGATACACAGATGTAGGAACCTGGTGTCAGTGATATCCCTGCAGTACTACACTATACCAGTAGCCTTTCTTACTGAGCCCCGCACATCCCTGGGAACAATACTCTTTGGCATATAGCAGTCTCATGTACATGGCAACACACTATGCATATGTCCATCCACGACTGCAAATGCATACAGTGGCCTACAATGCAATCTACACATGACACACCTAACCACCAAAAGGGTATCATACAGACAGATACCTGTTGTCCAAGCCATGCTGTATTGCTGTAACGCAACTGTAGCATTGTCATCGGCATGTAGTTAACATAGTATTCCAACAGTACCATGTAGGTGGTAGCACCCATCATGTAGAATGGGTAATGGTGTGTACATGTGGACAAGTGTTATCTTGTCTATCCTATGATATTCACATCTCTAAAGGTATTCTGCAGTCCCTCTGTGTATCAACTAAGCAAGACGGTGTCTGTATGCATATCGGCAACAGTTGCCATACACCTACACTGGATGTCCATCACTCACAGACTTTGCTGTGTTTTAACATGTCTGACATATACTACAGACATGAACCCTCACCCACATTAATCTATCAAAGCTTTCATGGGTGTGTGTCACATAGTTGGCCTAGGACACAGATCACTGCAGTAGCCTGCATTGTCACCAACATACATGTATGGCCTAAGGTCTGGTAAGCTGCGGCACATGCTGGCAAAGGTAACGACTGTAATCATATGAGGCAGGCTTCACACATAGGATCTATTAAAGGTCACAGGTACATATCTGTATGTGGCACACACATATCTGATGTGTGCATTGAAATTACTGTTATAATAATATGTCATACAATAATAAAAGCAAAACACACAACACATTGACAAACACACACATGTCATTTGTAGGATTCAAACCCCTACCTAGCTATGTTATGATGCTTGAGAGAGACGCATTAGAGCAGCACGCTATTCGCATTACTGGATGATATTCCTTCTCCTGCTGTATTTATAGGGTGCTGACATCATCAGTCTTTCCAAAGAGGAATGTACATCTTTTAGTGTGTTATCCCAGTTTTCAAAAAGGACATTTCTTTCACAGAGAATTGCATACATATACACCCCCCTGCCACTCCACACACATACAGCGTTTGCAGGATTCAAACCCCTACCTAACTATGTTATGATACTTGAGAGACACATTAGTGCAGCGCACTATTCGCATTACTGGATGACTTCCCTTCTCCTGCTGTATTTATAGGGTGCTGACATCATCAGTCTTTCCAAAGAAGAATGTACATCTTTTAGTGTGTTATCCCAGTCTTCAAAAAGGCCACTCCTTCCACAGAGAATTATATACATACACATCCCCCTGCCACCCCTCCCACACACACAGCATTTGCAGGATTCAAACCCCTACCTATCCTATGTTATGATACTTGAGAGAGACGCATTAGCGCAGTGCTCTATTCACATTATTGGATGATTTCTCTTCTCCTGCTGTATTTATAGGGTGCTGACATCTCAGTCTTTCCAAAGAGTAATGTACATATTTTACTATCCCTCAGTATGGGGGATAACAATATCTGTGCATTAACAGATGCCTAGTTCAGGGTCACATATGCACACTGGCACTGCCAGGTTATGTTCTATACCATGCTTGTAGCAGGACTTGTAACACACAACACAAGTAGGGGGTGTATCCATATACATCACAGATACACGCACCTCTGGGTTGGTACCACTGCACTAAGCATGACAGGCCATACATATACAACTACCATTGTGCAAAACTGCCTTTTGGTTTGGCGTGTAGTTCAGACCACCCCTCCATACCCAGGAACCGCACCTGGCTTTCCTGGGAACAGTGCAGGATATGAAGGTCTTCACACACACCATTATAGTGGTTGACTTCAGGTACACAAATATTGACTGGAAATACTACTCAGGCCCTTAACAACATCACCCTACAGCCACTACAATTTGTGGATCCATGTGCTATGGCACAACCAGTCACCACATCCATAAGGGGGAATACATATTGGACCTGATCATCACCAACATGGGGACTCTATGTTTCACACCAGAGGTAGAACCCTCATTGTTAAGATCAGACCATAAACAACTTTCCCTGGACATCCATATCCCGTCCCCACCCCCAGCCAAGGAAATCACTGTAAAGAATTTCTCAAAAGCAGACTTTGCACTTGAGAAGACTGGGGTGGAATACTTCAAAGGCCCCATGCTGGAGGATAATACAGCCCAATCTGCAGAATCCTTTACAAATGCATTGTATGAGCACCTGCAGGTATGCATTGATCATGCTATCCCAAATAAAACCATGACTCCTCCAAAACAGGAGACCTGTCTGGTTGACCCCGGCCAAATATAAGCTGTACAACAGAATGAGGAAGCTCCTACATAACAGAGCAATATCCCACAGAGGGAGGACATCTCTGAACAGTATTGGCAATACACTTCAATCCCTCATATAATCATCACTTGCACGTTTTGACAGTGAAATTGACCAGACACTACAGATAATCACAAGGCCTTCTTTAGTTATGTCAGGAATATGTGTGGAAACAACACAGATATGCTCTGAATTGTTGCATAACAGCACAAAATATGCCAAACCTATGGACATAGCCTACACCCTGGCAGACAGAGTCTGCACAAATGCCCCCCCTTACCCCCCAAGGGTACAGATGCCCATCCCAAATGAATGTAACCTACCTGACATCACAGATGCACAGATGAAAGGTGCCCTCTCCACAGCAAATAGCACAGCATATGTATGGGACCGGACGGTGCCCCAGGCTGTGTCCTACATGAGCTCTGAGTAGAACTGAATACTCACATTAAGTCACTGTTCCAACTTAGCCTTACTACAGGATATGTACCCTGAGAATGTCATACAGATACAGTGCTCCCACTCCACAAAGGTGGTGCCACAACGGCCCACAGGAACTATCACCCCATAAGCCTGACTAGTGTGGTAGAAAAAGCTATGGAGCGTATTATGGAAGTCATAATCAAAAACATTGTGAGCCTCCAGACAGTGGATCATACACAATTCGGCTTTGTTAAGGGCAGATCTTGCCTCTTACACATAGTTCATATCTTTGAAACGGTTACTGAAGCCATGGATGAGGGCAAGATAGTTCACACAGTCTACCTGTACCTTGCAGAAGCCTGCAACACAATACCCCATTCAGGCATCATACATATGCTTACCAGCTTAAATATCAACCCCTATATCACTAGATGTGTTGCTATCTGCCTCAGGGATGGAACCCACATGGTCAGAATTGCAGGTGCCATGTCCAATTCCAGACCAGTTACAACTGGTGTCTCACTGGGCTCAGTTGTAGGACCTGTCCTGTTTGGTATGTACTTCTCTGAGGTTCAGACTAACACGGGGAGATTATGTCTAACAAACGTCACAGATGACTGCTAACCGGGGGCCATAAGCAACACTGCAGCTGACACATGCTTCCTCCATAAGGATCTCACAGAGATGGATGCTTGTTGCCAGAGCCATGGCCTCGTGCTAAATGCTAAGACATGCATAGACATCCCCTTTGGGGAAAACAAGGTACACACAAATCACCACATAAGTGGTAATCCATTAAGTACAGAAGATGTATTTACAGATTTGGGGACCAACATAGATCGTAACCTCTCCTTTGCTAATCACATTGACAGAGTCATTGCAAAGACCTTTATATAGCCCTCCTTATCACATGGGGGTTTGCATGTAGATCATGGGAGGTCATTGTGGCCCTCTACTAGTCATTCATCAGGCCCATGTTTGACTACAATGGCCCTTTTGGGGTGTACCTTACCCAACACCTGCAGCAACTACAGTGTCCACAACAGTACCTCCCCAAGAGGATCATGGGCTACACACAAATGTCCTATGCAGCTCAACTAACGGATCTCCAGCTCTACTCAGTTGCTTAATGCCTACTCAGAGGTAATCTATGCCTGACATACACAGCCATGTCAAACCCAGAAGTAATGGACATGCTCCACCTCATAACATCCAAGACCCATAGAGCTACACACTCCAGGGACTTAAACCTCAGCACAAAACTAAATAGGACATGCTGCAGGGACAGATTCATTACCCAGAGGCTCCCCTCACTCTGGAATTGAATCCCAATTAAAGTTAGACATAGCCCCTCGCCAACCCTCTTCCAGCAAAGTCCAACCGCATGGGTGGGAAATTGCATATTCACCCCTGGGATCTCCACTTTGTCCCTGCTTGACAGAGGCACAGCAAATTAGCCTTAAAGGGTGTCTTCTGTGACCTACTTTACAGAGGCACAGTAGGCTACTCTACTGGGGAGACGGACACCAAATACACTCTGCCTAGGCTTATGAATTCCCTAGGGCAGACAGCCTAGCATCGACCTCTGCACCTATGTTTATGTTGGGGATGCACAATATTTGTTGCTGATACTGTTTGCAGGTCTTTGTTGCCGTAGCTTTCCCACTTTCTATGAACAACTTGTGTATCTGCGTAACGTGTTTGATCATGACAGGGTTCCAGTATATTAATATATGTGTCTGTTGTTATTTAACTATGTGCACAGGGCAGATTGCTGGATCGTGAGAGGTTCCTGGCTTAACACATACAACTACCAGATATGTGTGGCCGACTGCTATACTCAGACATGGTCTAAGTGTGTGAGCATGCCCAGTTCAGGCTTTCCATGGTTTGCTGCCTGACATATGTCTCATTTATCCAAGTGTGTGAGCATACCCAGTGTGACCTTTCCATATGTTGTGATCTGAAGTCCACTACATTTGTGGCTGTGTGTGAACATGACCAATATTGACATTTATACTGTGTGTGTTGGAAGTCATGTTGTGTTCTTACTGCCAGACTCCTTTGTGTCATAACTTAACAGGGATTGTGCTGTGCCTGCAGGGTTTCCATGGGATAGTTTGCAAAGACTTGTCAACATTCTTTCATACTGGCTGAACACTGCAATACTGTCATGGTGTACTGGTTCAGTACTTTCACTATGGTGCACAGTATCATGGGTTTGAGTCCCATCACTGCTTTAAATGTTCATACTGAGCAGACCAGACTGGTTAAGGACCAGTTGGGCAACTATGAGCATGTTACATCTTGTTCAGCTATGGCCTACTTAAACCAGGCTTGTCCAACATTGCTGTGTATTCACCAACTTGGGTGGACATTGCCAAACATTACTCCACATTGACCACAGTTGTACTAGTTGGTGTGTGTGATTCTGTTCATAGGTTCATACTAGGCTATCTGCCCTAGGGCATTTATAATCCTAGCCAGAGTGTGTTTGGCTTTCAACACACATTTTAAGTGGAGTTTGCCATGACATTTTTCAAGGTTAGTATACTGTGCCTCTGTCTAACAGTGACATAGAAGCGATACCCAGGGTAAACCTACAATCTCCCATCCACTCACTCCGGCTAACCTGGAGTGGGAGTTTACTTAAGAGTGGAGAGAGCCTCTGGGTTATGAATCTGTCACTCCAGCATGTCCTATTTATTTCAGTCCTGAGGTTCTGGTCTCTTGAGCACATAGCTTGATGGGATTCTGATTTTCCAAGGTGCAGCATGTCCATTGATTCCAGGTTGGACATGGCTTTATACATCAGGCACAGATCACCTCTGGGCAGGCGGTATGCCACTGAGTGGAGCTGCAGTTTCTTTAACCAGGCAGCAAATGGCATGTGTTTGAGCCCTTTGATCCTCCTGATGAGGTACTTTTGTGGTCTTTCCAGCTGCTGCAGGTGTCTGATAAGGTACATCCCACAAGGGGCATTGTACTCAATTATGGGCCTGATGAGGGATGAGTAAAGAGGCACGATGACCTCCCCTGATCTAAATGTGAATACCTTCATGATTAGGTGGGCTATATGAAATGGTTTTCTAAACACTTTGGCCACGTGGTTGTCAAATGAGAGATTACTATCAACTTGGGTCCCCAGGTCCCTTATCACTTCTTCCATATTTAATGGGTTACCACCTATGTGGTAATTTGTGGACACTTAGTTTTTGCCAAAGGGGATGACTATACACTTTTTTGTGTTTAGCTTGAGGACATGGCTCTGGCAGCAGTTGTCTGCTTCTATGAGGCCCTTTTGTAGGATGCTTGTGTCAGCTGGAGGGTCGATTATGGCGCCCAGTTTGCAGTCATCTGCAAATTTGTTCAGCCACAGTCCTTTTGTGTTGGCCTGTACCTCCGAGAAATATATACCAAACAAGGGAGGTCCCAGAACTGAGCCTTGTGGGATGCCACTTGTAGCTGGTTTGGGGTCTGACATGGCTCCAGCATTTCTGACCATGTGGGTTCTTGTCCTTGAGCCAGTTTGCAACTCATCTAGTGACATAGGGGTTTATATTGAAGGTGGTGAGCTTATCTATAATGACCAAGTGGGGTATTGTATGGAAGGCTTTTGCGAGGTCCAGGTAGGCTGTGTGGACCACCTTCCCCTCGTCAATGGCCTTGGTGACTGTTTCAAATGACTCAACCAGGTTTAAGAGGCAGGATCTGCCATTAACAAAGCCAAACTGGGTAGGATCCAGTGTCTATAGGTCCCCAATATCTTTATTTCTGAGGTCCATGATGATCCTTTCCATAGCTTTGCAGACCAAGCTAGTCAGGCTTCTGGGCCAATAGTTTGCAGTATCCATTGAGGCACCACCTTTGTGGAGAGGGACCACTGTTGCTGTACACTGCTCTTTGGGTACATATCCTGTGGTAAGGCTGAGATTGAACAGTGGTTTTATGTTTGTGTTCAATTCTTCTTGGGGTTCATGTTGGACACAGCCCAGGACACTGTCTGGTCCCATTGATGCTGTGTGAATTGCTTTGGAGAGGCTGGCTGTTACCTGGGCATCTGAGATGTCAGGGGGCCAGCACTCTGCTGGGATAGATATTTGCCCTTTTGGAGGGGAGGGGGGGGGAGAAGTTTGCACTGAACCTGTCAGCTTGGGTGTTGGCAATGTCTGTGTGTTTGGTGTATTGTTTGTCATTTTGGACTAATTCTGAGCATATCTGGGAATTCCCACCCAGGTTCCTACCATAACTAAAGAAAGCCTTGTGATTATCCTTAGTGTCCTGTACAATTTTTATCTCAATGATGGCCTTAGACGATTTTATGTGTGGCCATAGTTTTTCAATAATACTGATCAGAGATGCCTTCCCTTTTTGGGATTTTACTCTATCATATAGTAGCTTCCTCCTTGTATTGTATGTTTTTTTTATGGCTGGGGTCCACAAAACAGGATGCCTGCTTTTGGAGGATTGGATCTTGGTTTTATTTGGGATTGCATGATCCATGCATTCCTAAAGGTGTTCATAGAATGAGTTTATAAAGGGTTCTGAGGTCTGGGCCGTATTTTCCACAGGCACAGGGGCTGTGAAGGATTCCACCTCGGTTTTGAGGAGTGTGACATTTGCTTTAGTGAAATCTTTCACTGTGGTTTTCTGGCCATGGGCTGGGGTTGGGATGTGAATATCCAGTGAGATTACTCTCTGGTCTGATCTTACCAGTGAGGGATACACTTCTGGTCTTGGGCATAGAGTCCCCATGTTGGTGATGATCAGGTCCAGTATGTTTTCCCCTCTTGTGGGAGTGGTAGCAAGTTGTTCCATAGCATTTGAGTTTTTTAATTCTAGGAACCTTTGGGCTAGGGTGTTGCAGCTAGGGTAATGTTCCCAGTCTATGTTTGGGTAGTTGAAGTCACCCAATATAATGGCGTTTGGGGAGATCTTCATATTTTCATGTGTTCTCCAGTCAGCCAAGTGTGGTTCCAAGTATGGCTATGAACTGGAAGGCGGTTTTACCCACTGTCAGTTGCACATGGATAGTCTCTGATGCTTCATGCTGTGCCACCAACCTAGGGGTGTGGGTATCTTTGACAAATATTGATACTCACCCTCCTTTTGTAGTTTGTTCCATGTTTTGTGGCTGTAAAGCATAGTATGAGGTGTAACCTGTTAGTGCTAGGGTGCTCTTGGGAGCCTTGAACCAGGTTTCTGTTACTGCACAGATATCAACATTCTCCATGCTGAGGAGAGTTTGGAGTGCATGCATCTTGCAGTTTAGACTTCTGGCATTGAGTAGCATTACTTCTAGTTTCTTATCCCTTATGATACCTATGGAGGTGGGTTTGTCTTTTGAGCCTAACCTAAAAAAGGCACTATGGGGGTGACAAGAGCCTTTGGCAATATCCAAAAGGCCACAGGTGACAGGTGAAAGCCATCCCTAGTGAAGCATCATGTCTTGGCGAGCATGTCATCCCAGGCTGACAGGCATTGGATCCCCTTTCACTGACACCAATACTTAAGCCAATTGTTGTAATTGATCATCTTGTCTTCATATTGTGGCATCATGTTTGGTGAGGGTAGGATGACACTCAAGGTCATCAAGTTTGCATATACTACATGGTGGTAAATGCTGCTTAGCACTACCTTACATTGCATAACACATGGCCATCATGCCTCAGGTGGTGCTGCAGGGCTGCCTATGTCAGATGCACATACTACACTCCCTGCACATGTTTGAAAGCAGGTTGTGTCAACTTAGGCATCCCTTTCACTATATGTGGGAGTCAGAGAGAGGTATAATTTTCAGGGTTCCTACTGAGCCAGTGTATGTGCTATGCGTTGCCTCTTTGCCAAGGCCAAGGCATACTGGGCATGCCTCCTTCTGCCTACTGGGGCAGGCTCAGGTTGTTCCTCCTCCGAGTCACACTCTACCTGTGATGGCCTTGGTAATGGCGGGGGGCTGTTTGGCCCAGGACTATGCTGGTCCTGCTGCAGCTGTTTTCGCAGAATCATATTATGTAGCATAGCACATACCATGACGATTTGGGTACATGTAGTTGGCGAGTATTGCAAGGCTCCACCAGATGGGTCCAGGCACCAGAACCGTGACTTGAGCAACCCAAACACATGCTCAATTACATTTTGTGTCTCATTATGGCGTTCCTGTTCAGGTGTGTGTGCGTTTCTGATGGGTGTCATCAGCCACGGCTCCAGTGCATAGCCAGCATCCCCCACTAAGTGACCATGTGGGATGTCCCCATTGGCAAATGTCTGGTACAGCTGCGTCAGATGCCAGATATGGGAATCATGGCAGCTTCCAGGGCAGCCAGCACACACATTCATTATTATGCCTTGGGCATCACACACAACCTGGCAGTTGATGGAGGGGAAGCCCTTGCGGTTAATGTAGGCCCTACCTCGCTCACCGGCTGGTGCTTTGATGCATATATGCGTGCAGTCTATTGCACCCACTACCTCAGGTTATTCTGCTATTTGCTGGAAGAGATGCATATTGCTGGCCAATACCTCACGGGAATTGGGGAAATATACATGATCACCGACATGTGCTGACATGGCATCCAGGAACTGGTGCAGTACCCTGGATGCTGATGCCTGTGATATCCCCATCATATCACCAGTTGGTCTCTGGAACGTACCTGTTGCTAGTATTCTTAGGCCAACACATACCTTGGTTTCTACTGGGATGGGTTCCCCTCTGTTGGTTCTGTGTGTGAGGCGTGGCCTGCACAGCTCAACAATTTGCTGCAGGAGGTCTCTGTCCACTCTATAGCGCTCCACTATCTCCAGCTCATGTAACCCCTGGTAGATGACCCTGGGTCTGTACACTCTTCTCCATCTCCTCAACGTGGGTTGTCCGGCAGCATTTGCATTGTCACCACCCTCAGCATGTTGCATATGTCGCCTTATAACAGCAATGGCAGCCCCTAGCATTTTTTGTCTGAGTGAAGCTTTTTCATTTTTCACTTCTAGTAGCTTACTCCAGTGTTGCAGTGTCTCTTGAGAGAAACAAACTGCACTGTTGTTTGCAGAGTTTTAAGTGCTGGCCTGGGCTAGTGTTCTGCCTGTGTAATTGCCTGATTCTGATTGCTTTCACCTGCTAGCTCTACTAGTATTCCCTGGTAGCTTCCTACTATTTGTTGTGCTTCCTTTTTCCTTTCTGTTTCCTCAGGGCGGAGCGACATGCATACAAGCGCAAACACGCTCACAGCAGCTCACACGCATGCACACATGCTTAGATGAACTAAAATTTGCTTATTTGGGTTAAAATGCATGCACACCAGCGCAAACGCGCTTACAGGTCTTTAAACAGCCTTATACATGCTTACTCCGGCTTACACGCGCGCACTCACGCTTTCACGCGTGCACTCTGTCTTACTTGGGTTTACAGGCGCGCACACGCGCGCATACCCGCTCAGCAAGAAACTTTGGTGTTATCCACAGTATACACCTTCCATTTCTTTGTTTTCCCTGGCCTATCTGTTGACACACCTCTTTCCATGATGTCTAACTGACAGCTGACACATGCCACTCTGCTCCTATGAGCTTCACTACTTTCATACATGCCCCCCTTGTGATGTCACCTATCTCCTACTCTGTTACTCCTCATATTCTACTCCTACTCTCCACTGACTGTGCTCATTTGCTATGTAAAAGTGCGATTCACTATCCTAACACTCATTTACATAGGACTGCCTACTAATGCTTGGTTACATGTCTTAGACTGGGCTTCTCCCCTTAGCAACCCCTACTCGGTGGCCATGTTGTCTTCAGCCTGCTATTCCCTTACATTGTAATTAGTTTTCATAGATTACACGTTTGTGGCTTTTATTTTCTTATTTTATGATTTTTTTTAGCGCACCCTGTTTGCGCTGCTCTACGCTTAAACAACGGAAATCGCCGGAAAAAAAAAGTATTTTTATTTTAATTTTGCATCTGGGAACATTTCCAATGGCCGTATATTTGGCCATTGGCATGCTTCCTCAACCATATGCAACCTTTATTTGGAGCTGACAAGGCTCCATTGTGCTATTTGCAGAACGGTACTCAGTTGTCAACTGAGTACATTTCTACAGCTAACACGGCTCCTACTCGGACAGGTTTGTGCTTCCTGGATTGCAAATTTACCTCATTTGCATGCCTTTCGGCTGCAAGTGAGGTAATTTGCATATCCCAGCCCTGTCCGTGTAGGAGACATTTTAGGAGCTCTCTTACACGCCCCTACAAGCTGTTCCTGGATCACTCGTCGGACATAATGGCTGCATGGAGTCTTACTCTACTCGTACACTCCGTGCAAGCCATCGTGAATCCGGCAGAATATGACCACATTTCCCTTCTAGATTCAAACTGGGTTTTTTAATTAGCATATGAGTTACTGACAGCTTGTTCCACTACCTTTATCTGCTGCATGTTTAAATATAGCAGATAGGACAATTTGTAGAGAGGAGGGATTCAGTTTGAACTCTTCCATGAGTGCACAAAGATTTCATTTAAAAAGGAGCATAATATCCCTCTCAGATGTAAAAAACTGTGACTGTTAAATAACCATCTACAGCTTCAGTAAACTGCAATTAGGATTTATGAGGTAATGTATATCTATGTTCTAAACCCTGTTTTCAACTGTGGATTAATTGTCTGTTGATACAGTGTCATAGAAACCTTGTGCAGTCTCAATTTGAGGAACGCAAAGTTCTGCAGTATTTCACAAGCCAAATATTCCAACAGTAAGATTATGATTACTTCTATATCACTTGTACTAAATGGAAGTTCAGCTTTGACTATGCTGGTGATTACAACACGTTTTGCAGTATAAACCATCAACCTATCAGTTAGCAGTCAGTGTGAGTATTATTTAGCAGCATTTTTTTCCTGGATGGTTCATATCACTGGCATTGTTACTCTACTTTTAATTGGTTAATACTCTTGTTTTGTTTTTGACTTCCATACATGCATCCACTCTTACTTATACTTCTTGGTGAACTCTGATTTCCTTAACTGCAGCCGAGAACAAGGTGTTGTGATTCAAGTACAGTTATGACCAGTGATTTATGTGAGTTTTATTTATGCAGTGCATTTGTGAATTAATAGCAAATAAATGCAAGTATTGTCTTCACCACTGAATAGTTTTATATATACAAATACTCTGTTCCAATACTTTGATACATACAGTACCACAAGTAATGCTTGATATTAAAAGATTGATTAAATGTTAGTTTCTAAATGGGTGCATACAAATAGTGAAGCATCTGTGGACTTTTGTTATTCTACCTTTTTACATTTCTCATTAAAGTTAAAATAGCTATTATGAATTTAAATACTTAATGCATAAATACACTGACATAGGGGACTATTCTTCTTTCCAACATAAACTGAAATATATCATCTCAGGCAAATGGTTGTTTATATCTAGAAAGGTAAAAACAGCCCAATGTGAAAGAATATTGTTGTCACAGATTTGAAAAAGAAATTATTAATGCAAAGGACAGTAATAACATAATAATTTAACATTTTTTATAGAATACAATATGTAACAATTGTTTTCCATTGCTAGACTCCTTTTTATATCATTTACCAGAGAAGACTCAAATTGCTTAAGTCCATTGCCTCCTGCCTCATACTTCCCAACTTCTGTGCTCAAGAATTCTTGATAAAGCCAGATGTAATAGAGGATAAAAGCCCAAAGTCCGAGACAAGTTTAAGTCCTACTCAAATTCTTTCAAAGAGTTAATAGATTGACACATTTTGTAACAGCATGCATTTTTTGAACAATAGGGTTTGAAACTCTAAAGTCTAGCATTATTGCATGCATGACTGTACCTCAGTGATTTATCAACAATTTAAAGATTTTATGAGGGACATGGCAAAAATATGAGGAAAAATCAAAGACAATTGAGAGGCATGACCCAGCTTCATTGCATAAATAAATGACAAAATAAAAACTTTCTCCATTCATTTCCATTTGACATGTCTAATAATCTGTTGTTTTAATCAAGCACGGAATACACACTTCTTAAAAATGCCAATATATTGTTTAGATAGTAAAATTGCAGAAGTTAACTCATAACCTACTGACACCTCCAGGTATATCTGTAATTACATTCTGTTGATGCCTCCAGGCATCTAAACTAGCCTGTTCATATTTAATTAATAATTCTGCATATATTGCTGCATACATATTTTTAAATCTTATGGGATGTGCAACACAACTGCAAAGATGTTTGACTTTTGTCTAGTGCTGCTAAAGATATAATTAATTATTGTTCATATACTATTCACTTATATTGTCACAATATTCATATATTTTACAAATCTCAACAAGCAATTGACACAGACATAACTGCCTCATATGAAAGCTCTCAGATGGATAAGCAAAATACGGTTGACAACATAGGTGTAGCTTTATTGGGTACTGGGTTATTGTATATCATTTCCAAAATATTGAACAATTATTATTTTATTTTATTAACATTAGTTAACCAGGAAAGTCTGACTTGGAACAAAGCCAATTTTCAGCAGATGCCCGGGGAGAAACACTCCAGACCCATGTCTTTGTAATGTGGGAGGAAACCAAAGCATCCAGAGAAAACCCATGAAAATGATAGATCACAGCTGTTGTTTTATTGCAAGTAATATATTAATATTAATATATTGTTATATTATAATTGCATTAATATTTTATATATTATTAATATATTAATATTTGCTGTGATTATTATGACTTAGAAGTCCTAAAAACTACCACAGCAGAGAATTGCTTGTCCAAAACAATTTGTCTTTTCTTTAGTAACCCTTATGGTTTCTAAAATATGAAAATATGTTTGAAATAGGAGGGCATAAAGTGATTTTTGTCAAAAAGCTCAGGATACAGTCATTGGAAGTTACAGTGCAAGCCTCAAGAGCTCTATTGGAGTGAATGAGTTAACAGAAGTAAAAAGCAATGGCCATTGGTGACTTCAAAGCAATGAAGGGTTGCAGCAAGCATGCAAATGGGTGGAGCTAAATGGGAATGGGCAGAGCTATATTACAGCAGAGTCTAACATAGATTACCTACAATAAAACAACAGCTGTGATCTATCATTTTCATCTGCAGTCTGCCTCAGTAACATCCATTCTAGCAATTTTATTCACTATTTGCACTTCAGATGTACAACTGTCATTATCTGTGCCAGCCAGCCCTAGACAAAAGACCCCACAATGCCAACTACTGCACATTGGTTCCTCTATACTCCTCAGTGTCCCTTTTGTTTTCTAACCTTCCTAGCCCCACCACACCATCCACCCATATTACTTTTTCTTGCTTTTCATATTTTATTGCCTTATACTTCAGGTTTTCCCTCCATCATTAATATACACCTTAAATGGCTAGGGGTGAACTACAAGAAGTGTGGAGGAAGTAATTAAATTAATATAACCGTCTGGGGGCTGTTGGAATCCCAGAAGCCATGGAGCTCTAGATACTCTGAGGTACATTTTAGAGCTTTTTTCTACCTTCTGATCCAATGCTGGCCTGAATTAAAATCATTAGTAAGGAAATAAATTGTCTTACTTTTTACCTGTCAAGTAAAAAGTAAGCTATATTCATGCTGAATAAAAAGCAATTCTCAATAAAACAGGGAAGATAAATTCTGTGAGGATACAAAATCATATCTTGCAACATCACCAGTCTCCCTTCCCCAAAAAAATAAAAATGGTAGCCTTCTGTGTACTTTTTCTGATGACAGACTGTGCTAAAAGTGAAAGTACATATAGCTAAAACCATGTATTTCACATTGTTGCTTTCATACATATAAAAAGCATGCCTCCTTATGCTTACTCTGAAAAGACAGGCACCTTCTGCGTATCCCTCTGATGAGAATGAAAATGAAAGAACATCTATAAACAGTATGCTTCCTTACCCATACCCACAAAGGTTAGCCACCTGTATACACATCTGATGTCTGATCGTGAGTAAAAGAAAATGTATTCTGGCTAGCTGTTCCTAGATTGCATATTGTTTATAGAAAAGCTTCAGTGGCCTTCCGTGCCTATCTATATGCTTAGCTCATCAGTAAAGTTTACTGTCTCCAGCACTACAGAACTAGACTGCGTCTGTGTACATCTCTGAATTAAGTTTTAGACTCAATAGGGGTCAGAGCAGAGGTTGAGGAAGGGACCCCCCTACTAAGAGCATGCCAAAAACATCATATACAGCTGAAGTTTCTGGTGCTTCCAGAAGCTCTGAGGGTACAGATGTTGACTGATGTATTTTAGACCTTGTGTTTATATGTTTGAACGATAATTACCTAACTGACTTTGTTGCTGATATCCAAATGAGCTATGCATGTGTAGTCATTACTGAGTATATCCAAGTATAAAATCAATGACATTTTTACAAACACACACACACACACACACACACACACACACACACACACACACACACACACACACACACACACACACACACACACATACACACACACACACACACACACACACACACACACATACACACACACACACACACACACACACACACACACACACACACACACACACATACACACACACTGACAATGCCGTTGACATGTGAGGTCTATCATATGACATACACACACACACACACACACACACACACACACACACACACACACACACACACACACACACACACACACACACACACACACTCATACTGCCACACTTCACAGTTACCCATGGGCAAATAAGAGGAATGAGGAATGACAATGCATCTATATCATGCCTTTGTGAAATTGAAGAAAATTAGAGCACATAGGTAAAACACACACACTCAGATATGATAGGCAGGGAAAATCTGCATGAAATGACAACCAAGTACTCAGCCAGAGAATTAAGTACTGAGAGATAGCACTGCTATTTACAATGCCACTGTGTCAAAGATTAGTTGCTAAAACATATCCTGCATAGATCCTTAAATCTATTTACTTATAATGTAAAAGTCTGATTCGACTGTAATGGAAAGTGGAAGAAATTATCGCCAACTTATTACGTTTAGATACACTACAACACCCCCCAGACAGCCATTTCCATACAGATACAGCCTCTTCAGCCTTTATTTATTGTCATTTCACTGACTGTGTACACCTCATATGCCTTAATGCATTTGAAAATTTGTGAGAATAAAGTATTAGAGCTTGCTAGCCCAAATTTCCAGTTGCCTCCAACACTGGGTGGTGAAGTGACATGCTCAAGGTTACACATCAGGTAAATGAGGGCTGAAAGAATCATATCCTGTATGACTGCTCATATCCTTAACCCCCTACACCAACTGCCAGGCAGTTGGTGATAAACCTTTGGAGACTTTCATTTTGGTCATAATGCTTGTTGAGGTACATTCCAAAAGAGGAATTCTATTCAATTATAGGTGTAATAAAGGAAGAATATAAAAAGATCAGGACTAAAAGAATCAGACGCCTAAAGCAGATGCCCTACGCTGACCACCTTAAAAAACTCCAGCTATACTCTTGTTGCATATCGTCTAGTCAGAGGCGATCTCTGCTTAACATACAAGGCCATGTCAAACCCAGAGCTGTTGGACATGCTACACTTAAAGAAACCCCAATCCCTCAGAGCCACACGCTCCAGGGATCTAAACCTTGTCATCACAATAAACAAAACATGCTAGAGAAATAGGTTCCTGACCCAGAGACTCCCCAGACTCTAAAATAGACTGCCCATACATGTCAAGCAGAGCACCTCTTTGGCCCTCTTCAAAAGGAACCTTGATGAATGGATGGGAGAAAGGAAATTCACCTCGGGGGTCAAGTCAGTTGCCCTGCTAGACAGGGTTCTAGGGAAGTAAATAGTATGGGAAGAAACAGCCAGGGAATTGTTATGGCTAGGCTTGTATAGGCCTTAGGGCCGATAGCCAAGTACCAACCTGTGAACCTATGAACTGCATCGGACCTAGAGGATATAGCATTATAAATTAGCTGAACATGGTAGAAAGACCTCCTAAGAACAACTGAAACATGATGTTAAAACAAAGATTTTTATCAATTTAAGTACTCAAGTCCTGGATAATTGTTCCTGCTTTGAGAGGGATATTAGCAATGTGGCAAGAGGAGGGGCTGCTGTGTTTCCTAAAGGTAACTATATCTCATTCTTCGACGTTGAATGTAAGCCTGTCACACATGGGGCTTGGTCTTGTGCAGGTCTTGATGGAGCATCTGAGTGTCTAAAGAAGATTTGACAATTGTATACAGTTTGCAGACATCGGGTAACAAAAAAAAGTGTGTATTCCAACCCTGTTGTAGAAGAGTTGCAACATTTTAGGTGCTTTTCTGACCATGTGTTTGTCAGCAATCACATTTCCCTGATTTGGACTAGCTGTTCATTCCTCATACCAAGGATATACCCCATACAGTACAGAGCCAACATGTCTAAAATTGCCATCAACCAAGCAAAGCAGCCACGAGAGATTTTTATGCCCATAACACAGCCACGATTTCAGCTCCTCTTGCTGGTGGCATGCACCTTTACCCCCTGACTCAGGTTAGTCTGTTTTTCAAACTGCAGGTCACTGTGGTAACTTTTGTACTTGCATTTGGACTGGGAACTACATAATACATGGCTTCTTAATGGCTTAACTTCATCTAAGATGTGAGCCCTCTGGTGGCAGATGTGGGCACCTGCATCACTGCAAGAACATGATACACTCTTCCTTAATATGTGCTCCCACATAGTGACTTCATGAAAGTTACTGATACTTGCTTGGAATCATCAAATCCAAGTTCACTTGATCTATAGCCACTTCTTGCATTCAAGCCTTTACTTATAAAGGAGCAGATGAATGGATGTGATCACCAGCTACCTACACAGAATGGGTGTGCCAAAAGACTACTCAGTTCCTATCCTCCATGGCCTGCCTCTTCCAGTACCATGAGCCATTAACTGAACATGGGTCATGCATCTCGTCATCAGAACTTTATCACTCTATGCCTAAGAATTCAGCACAAGGATTATAATTAAATGATGTCACATATATATTACTAGGAATTTTTTAAATATCATAGAAGGTAATTCTGATTAGTCCTGAAAGTTTGTCCAGAATAAATAAACATTTATTTTGGAATCAGGGAGAGGAAGTGGCATTGCATATTTAATATGTCAACACCAAGATTTGGCCAACAACTGTAATAAATGGTTCTTTAGATCATCAGTCACTACATTAACTGAATTAGTTTCTCTGCGTCCCATGCTTTACTGGCATATACCAACTATCCCCCACTTTACATTATCTCAGAGTTAAAATATTAGATGTGAAGGTATGTGAGCTGCAGAGTGCACATAGTCAATGATGACTGACATTGACTTCTTTTTGTAGGTTGTTTTTGAAAGTTGATTCCATGAATAGCCATTTATTTGATATAAATACTTCAATATATATATCTCTTGCAATTATATAGGTAGCTTAGATAAAAATTGTGGTACCTCCTGTTTTGTTTTACATGCACATACATTAATAGTCAAGTACAGTTTAAGCCCAACATTTCAGAAGAAACTAAAGGGTGATTTTAGTTCTCCCTAATTAACTTTTGTATGTTGTTTTTAGATCTCCAAGTACATCCAGTGTAGAATTACCACATCCATTGCACAGAATGATGATCATCCGCAACTTCCTTTTTCCCATTGTCTACCTGGGGTCGAGGTGTTGTGTCAGCTTTTGTCATCTCTCTCATTTCACTGTCACTTTCCTCTTACCTTCTCCTGTCTGTCCCACATCTTCGCCACCAGATTGTCTTCTGATGTTCTGCACATGTGCTGAACCACCATAATCTGTTCTCTTTGAAATTTTCTGCAGTTGGGGCTGCTTTGGCTTCTACTCATGTCCTCATTTCTTCGTTTGTCCCACAGTGTGCATCCTACCACCTTTCTTAGGCATTTAATTTCCATCCCCTCTAGCTTCATCTGCTCTGCCTTTACTGCCTAAGTTTCTGTAGTAGTAGTACTGGTCACACCACTGTCTTATACAGCTTCTTTTTCAGCTTCTTTGGCATTCCTCTGTCATAGACTATACCTAAGCTCTATGCCAGTTGGCTGCAGCCCCTCTGATTCTAGCTTTGACCTCTTCATTCAGACTTCCCTTCTCCTCAACTGCCCCTCCCAGATACTTGAAGCTGTTTACCTGTTCCACTATCTTCCCTTCTATCTCATTTCTCAGCTTCTTCTGATTTCTCCAATTTGCTGCCATTACCACCATCTTATCTGTGCTTACTTTCATTCCGTGTGCCTTCAGTTTTGCATTCTGTTCCCCTATCCTTTACTGAAGTTCTTTCTCAGAGTCTGCCTGTAATGCCACCTCGTCTGCATGAAGTAACTTTGTTGATCTGTCCGCTCCAACTTGTTTGCTAATGTAGTCCATCACCAGTATGAACAGCAGTGGGCTCAGAGCTGAACCCTGGTGCACACCCACTCCCCCTGAGAACCCCTTTGTTAGGCCGAACACTGTTCACAATTGAGTCATTGGGTATATGTACATAGTCTGCACTAATTCTACCAATGTTTCTGGGACTTCAAACCACCACAGTACTGCCCAGATCAGCTTTCTTGGGACCTTGTCATATACTTTCTCCAAGTCTAGGAATGCTCAGTTGGACTCTTTCCTCATCTCTAGCTTCTTCTCAACTATCTGTCTCACTGCAAACATTAGGGCAGTTGTGCTGCATCCTGATCTGAATCCAAACTGCTCATCTCCCATCTTGCATTCTACTACTCTGCGTATCCATTTATCTGTCACCCTTTCCAGAACTTTCATGCAATGTAATGGGAGTTTGATGCCTCTGTACTGCCCACAGTTGGGAATGTCCCCTTTGTTCTTGTACACTGGCATGAGTATGCTTATTCTCCAGTCATCTGGGCTACACCTTTCTCTCCACACTGCTATTTGTACCCTCAGGAGCCATTTCTCCACTATCTCACCCAGCATCTTTATCGTATCTGCTGTGACCTCATCTGATCTTGCTGCTTTCTCTGAATTCATTTTACTTAGTGCTATTCTTACTCCTTCTAAGCTGGGCTCTTCTTCTTCTCTCCTTGTAGGGTGTTTCTGAAGCAGTACAGCTTGTGTGGGGTTTTCTTTATTTAGAAGCTGCTGGCAATACTCCTTCCATCTGCCTTTGAAGCCCTGTGGACTGGTGAGCAGGTTATTGCTGGCATCCCTTATGGAGGGTATCTGACTATCTTCTTTATCTTTCTGTCTTTGCCTTGCAACCTGATATAGTTTCTTTGTACCACCTACTGAGTCACTTTCCATAAGCTGGGAGACTGCCTCCGATGCCCTGTTCTTTGCTATTGCAACTCCTGCCTTAGGTTCTTTGTTAGCCATCCTAGCCTAGTCAGTCTCTTCTATCTTCCATTTTATCCTGCACTCCTCCTTTCTTTTGATCTCTTCCTGGACTTCTGCATTCCACCATCAGCTTTCCGCATGTACCGTATTTCCATACCTGGCTCAGCCACAAATCCGTTCTGTAGTCCTAACGCATGTTGCTTTGAGGCACTGCCATTCATCTTCAACTCCAACTAATTCTTCCTGATCTTGGGGTGCTAGATCCTTGAGTAATTCCTTGAACTGCTGTACTTTCTCTCCAGTCAACTTCCAGGTCTTCAAACTGGTCTCTGTTGACCTTAGAGCCTTCTCTGACCACTGCTTACAGCTGACTGTGGCAACCAGTGGTTTATGCTATGGGCCGACTGTTTCACTGGGGATGACTTTGCAATAATGGATTCTACCCCAGCGCCTTTTCCTTACTAGGAGGAAGTCTGTCTAAGTTGTTTGTTGGCTACTCTTATATGTGATCTTGTGACTGTCTGTCTTTCTGAAGCATAACACACCATTTGCCAGACAGAAATCTATAATGGCTCCTCTTCTTTATTCCTGTTGCCCCACCCATGTGGACCCAGGCAGTCCTTCCATCTTGTTCTGTCTGTCCCGATATATGCATTCAAGTCATCCATTATCAACACCATGTTGTCCTGAAACTGCTTCTGAATGTACTCCTTTCCTCACTATCAAACCCTGCTGTGGGGCATAGGCTGAGATTATGAATACTGCCCTACCATTACATTAGAGTCTGATTGCCATGAGTCTGTCATTAATTCTGATGATATCCCTCACTGCTGTCTGAAGCCTCTCTCACTACAATTCCAACATCATTTCTAGTCTGTCCCTCTCCTGAGTAGTAGACTCTGGATCTCAAGCCAAGGGGCTTTGCTGCACTGTCCTTCCATCTTGTCTCTTAGATATATAGAATATCCAGCTTCCTCCTTATTATAATGTCATCCACATCCAAGCTGTATCATGTCAGTGAACCTACATTAAGTGTAGCAATTCTCAGTTGATGTTTGGCAGGGTGATTGGTTTTATGTCCAACTTTTGCTCAACAGAGCTATCCCAGGTAACCCAGGCTGGATAACTAGACACTGGCAAACCAGTAGCTTATTGACTCAGGACTGCTGGGCTTTATGACAAGTACACACTGACCAATAGGGGCACATACACCCTTCCCAACATTAGCATGGGTCCCCTGGTGTAGGTTGGAGTAGGCCGGGTCCTCAACCCACTTATCACCTGTAACTACCCATGCCCATTTTGGCAACATTAGTCATCATGACCAAATCACCTATAGCCATATTTTTACGTCAAATGTCTATCCCTCCCACTGCGTCCAGTCTGTGATTCATGCTCTCCTGTCTTGAGAATACTGCGCACCACAGTAGATGCCCAAAGTGGTTGGTCTGTACAACTCTTCTCCCTATAGGGCACTATGTAGATTCTGTGCTCCTGTCCACAGCTCCATTCATTGATGAGTTTTGAGATGGAAAAACTTAGTATGGTTTCCAGAAGTGGGAGGAACCCAACAGAGACACAGGGAGAACATGCAAACTCCAAACAGGCATTGGTCAGAGGTCAAGATCGAACCTTGTTCCTTGTGCATTCTTATGCCCTTATCATATGTTTCTCTAAGTCTAGGAATCTGCAGACTCTTTCTTATCTCTAACTTTTTCTCCACTATCTGTCTCACTGGAAACATCAGCTCAGTTGTGGTGCATCTTGATCTGAGTCAGAACTATTCAGCTGTCATATTACTTTCTACTACTTTACATTTTCATCAATCACTCTCGCCAACACTGTTATGCAGTGTGACTGGAGTTTGATGCATGTGCAATGCCCACAGATGTGAATGTCTGCTTTGCTCTGCACTGATACTAGAATACTTATTCTCCAGTCATCTGGAATATGTATTTCTATCCATACTGCTATGAGTATCCACAGGAGCAATTTCTCCCCTCTTGATCATTTCTTTGGTGACTTCATCTGAGCCTGCTGCTTTCCCTGACTTCATTTTCCTTAGTGCTATTATTACTTTATCTAAGGTTGTCTCTTCTTCCTCTTTCATCATAGATAGGCTATGAATGAGCCAGTACAGCTTCTGTGGGGTTTTCCTTCATTTAGAACCTGCTAAAAGTACTCCTTCCATTTGCTTTTGATGTCATGATGACTGGAGATCCGATTCTTGCTGGCTTTCCTTATGAATGAGGTCTGATGACGGCCTTCTTTATCTTTCTACTTTTGCTTTGCAGATGGAGTTCCTTGATACCATCTGCTGAGTCACTTTCCAGAGGTTGGTGAGTTCCTCTGATGCTTTGTTCTTTGCTATTGTGACTGCTGTCTTAGCTTTGTTGTTATCCAGCCAGTATTCCTTCTCAGCTTGGTCGATCTTTTCTACCTCCCGCTTCTTCCTGCACCTTTTATTAGATAGCATCCTCACGTCTACCATCCACCAGTAGCTCTCCTTCAGTGCCTTATTTCCATACCTGTTTCAGCCACATATCTGTTCTCTAGTCCTCACACATGCTGTTTTGAGACACTGCTACTCTCCAGCTCCACCTATTATTTCCTTGAACTCTAATGCTTTTTCTCCAGTCAACTTCCAGGTCTTTAGCCAAGTCCCTGTCATCCTTAGAGCCTTCTCTAGAGAGAAGGCTATAAAGTAGACTTCCTTCTAGTAAGCAAAGGGCACTAGGATAGAATCTAATATCACAAATACTGCCCTATCTCTACACTGGAGTCTGATTGCCATGAAAGTAGTGAAATGGGGAGCAAGCAAGGGGAAGAAAAAAGGGAAAGGAGTATAGAAATGCACAGGAGGGAAGTAGGAAAGAACCATAGCTATCCATTTCTTTAACAGTGTAAACTGAAAATATGTGCAGAATATTAACTGAATTTGGACTGTTACCTTCACAAAGAGGGGTGACCACAATGCAATCATGTGGTGTAGCCGAATGGACTGGATCAAGTGCGTCAAGAAGATGTGTGAAATAGAGAACTATGTATGTGACAATTTTTTATTTTTTTTGTATGGGACAGGTGCCCATTTATTTTTTATTTGAGAGAGACAGGAATGTTGGGGAGGGAACGCAGATATGTCTGGGTCAGGTAAGTTGGGTAGGTGAGTAAGCAGTTGCAGGCAGACAAGGCAAACAAGACAAGAGACAGTGATGGTGATGAACAAAAAAGGTTGGGGGACACCATGATTGGGGTGAGGGTAGGGACAACCCAGGCCCATGGCCATCAAGCTTGGAGAAAGTGACAGTTGAGTCCTCACTCACTGGACTGTCATCACATGGAGTGCTTGATGTCTCCACCTCCTTCTCCTATGTAACATGCGGGAGAGCAGCCTCTCCATCTGGTGTAGCCATGCAGTAATGGCGCAGTGCATGACCCTACACACCATCCCTGGCAACTCCCAATGGATGGTGAAATCACAACTGCCACTGCTCCTGGAGGGTAAAACTTGACCAGCCACCAGGGCAGGACTACCTGGGGGTGCAGGTAGTCCAGGGGCAACAGATGCAGTGCTGCCAAGTTGGCTCCCAGATGTGCTTGGGCATCAGTGTTGGAGCTGATGGAGTGGGGGCAAGCTGATCCACTGAGGGTGGCATACCTCACTGTACTGTGGAGCATTTAGTGATGTGGTACACATGGATAACATGGACACATTTTGACAATGCATAATAAAAATAAATAAATATAAAATAAAAAAATATATATTTTTTAAAAAATATAAAATAAAATAAAAATAAAGAAAGTAAAAAATAGAGGTAAGGGTTGGGGTGAGAGAAGAAAAGAGATAAAATTGCTACCATCATATGCGACATACAATGCATGAATACAGTTATACAACTATATTACCTTAAGTTTTACATTTATGCATACCTCTAAACAGATATACACTATACCTCAGACTGTTGAAAGTAATCCTTGAAATGTGCATATATTGCACATATGCGTGTTCCAATTATACAGATTACAGTTTACAGCGTGGCATTTGTGCCACTGGTATAGAGTTTTTAATTTAATGTACATATTATTGAAGAAGTAACAGTATTGTATAGTTGTGAATTGTGGTATTTGAACCCACAACCTCTGACTAAAGTCAAATATTGGACTCTTACAATTTATTTGTGCTACAGACTAATGCATGCATACTTACTTACTTTTACAGTTGGGATGTGCATGCTCAGTTTGATACAAATCTAGAAAATACCAAAAAGTCTCTCTTTAACTTTTAATGCTACAATAACACTTCTCTTCTGCTGCATACATACCGCTTGCTTCCCTCTATCTCCAATCTAGCCTCATGGACCTGGACATTGAACTCCTGATCCCTGGCAGCTGGGGAAAGAACATAAAAGAGCAGAAGACCATTATGCATACCAGTCTTTCATATATTAAGCTTTCTAAGTCTTACAAGTACTCTCTTTAGTCGGTGCTTACACAGCTGTGGGATGTCACCAGTCCTAAATTCCTCCAACCAAAGCTTGAAAGTATCCCTTTTTTTCCCCTGTAAGTCATTAAAATGATGCCTACTTTTTTCTCCAGTGCACAGGATACCGGTGGCACTGGATACAGCCGGGCTAAACTACCCCATACCTCAGACTTGTACTGGGAGCCAGAATAGGTCCCCTGCAGAAGCCTTTGGCTGTGGTGTTTTACCATGAGTCCAATAAATATCCTGGACTCCTGGACACCCCACCTCTGTTCCCTAAACCTCACACCTTCCCCACTAACACCACCCATGTCTACCAGCAGATCTAGAGCAATGGAGACTGATGCTTTCCTGCCAGTTCCAGTAATCACATTTACTGGAATGAGCACACCCGAGCAACACATTTGCATGATGATAAGTGGAGAGCAGCAGTGCCAAGCAGTGAGGAATAAAATAATTGCAATGGGAAGGTTAATCTGACACTTGGTCTTAGTTTGAATAGTGTCTACTGATGTAGCCTGGAAATATATATATTAGAAATTGGAAGGTAACTGTCAGGTGAATTAGTTTTGCAGACATGTACTGGGGGCATAAATGTAATGACATGACACATTTGTTTTTTCCTTTTCACACTGAGAAAATTGATTTTTACATTGTGGGATTTAAACCTAGCCATAAGGACAAACATTTTCTTTCACAGCTCTGGTTTTCTATCTTTCCCACAGAAGAAGTGCTGCTCAGACATAGTCAGGAATCATTCATAAATACAGGCAACAGTATGAGCTGTTACACATGTATGTGTATGACCTGACAAGGTTACTGGATATAGATGCAGTTGCGTACATGTCTTAGGCAAATGTGAATCCCATGAAAGTTCAGATAGCAGAATTATACTTACAGAAAAATAATATACAGTATACCCCTAGTCATACATCTGATAACACAATAATGGTGTCTCATCCCTTATACATATAATTAATATCAGCTCCTCTATCTAAAGTGTTATAAGTGAGAGTGAATATAATGGGAATTGGAACAGCAGTAAATGTGTGTAGAATATCCTGTATTATGATCCAGGACCATGTGTATGGCAGTCCTACACTTCCAGATTTGGCCACAAGAAAGTTAAAATAACAAGTGTCTATGTTATGATTCATTGCTATAAACTGTAATGTCACAACAGTAAAAAAAAAATGTTGTACACCTTGTACTTGAACCCTGGACCATCTGTACTCCTGCCCCAGAGTTACGCCTGCTGTCACAGGACTAGTTACATAACATTCCCTAATTTACTAATCATTATTAATATCTCTCTGTTAACTGCCATGCAATGCTGCTTATCAGGTTTGCATGTTGTCCAATATAATTAATTGAATGTATCCAGTTGCTATTTTTGGAAGTCTAGTTCCTGACTGCTTCCTGGGTGGTCCAGTTATTCAGTTTGTACACTGCCATGCTTTGCACAAGTGAGAAAAGCACAGACAAACTTGCCATTCATTTCCTACATCCCCATAATTAAGCTAAGTGCTGCATCCCACAAACACTGCCCCCCCCAAAAATATAAAAAAAACAAGACAGAAAAGGGAAAAAAGACAAAAAGGGACAAGTAATTGAAATGAGGAAAATCAATCTATGACATAGACACTAGAAAATGGTGGTTCACATGAGATATGTCTACATAGATCTGGATTTGAACCCTCACTCCAATGCACCTTCAAAACAGAGGATGGTGGCCTTATCCCTCTTTGCACACACAGCTTTGCAGCATGGAACTGAAATCATTATGCACACAGCCAACTGCAACATCATCTACAGTAATATGAAACCATACAACTTTTATTTGTACTTTTATTATTTTTGGATGTAGTGCACTTGGTGATCACCCAACCTGTTATAATTATTGCTTGCAAATATATAACCCTTTCTTACCTCTCTGTATTTGTTGATCGTTCTTAAGTTATCTGACCAGTAATCTGAGACATGCAGTCTGTAAGCCATTCTATATTATTGGACTTAAAATGTGTAAGGATTTTAACTGGAATTAATATCACATGCAGTTGCCAACAAACAAAAAGTAGGTTGGATGTTAATGAAAAAACAAGTAGAAAGTAAAAACTCAAGTCGAAGAACATCGGAACTCAGTTTAATAAAACAAAAAAGAAAAACAAAGCTTTTGAGCTTAGCTCTTCTTCAGTGCAACATACAAAAATAGCAGTTCTACTGACATTTAAATAATACAATTAAGTCACATGACCACTACCAAATCACACACTATCCATACTATCATAAAACTTATAAAATTATTTTTATAAAAAAGAATTATCTTTGCCATAAAATATTAAAATACATTCATTTATATTGCATTTGCTTCTTTACCAATATTGGCTTCAGACTTCCAGCAGCATTGATTCCTGGGTATTTATCTGCAGCTAGCCTAATTATCCACTCATATTCTTTTATTTCAACTAAATTATTAGTATTACCACCTCTTACATTTTTATTAATCATATCAATTACTCTGTATTTGAAATCATGAACTGTATCAAAATCTAAAGAATGCTTGGCCAATGCATTCGTAGAAGCATATCTACGTATATCTGAACAGTGTTTTATCATTCTATCTTTTAGCCTTTTCATGAATTTTCCTACATAGAAGGCAGTACATTCTTTGCAGGTGGCAAGGAACACTATATTCTCAGTACTGCAAGTTGTACAATTATTAAAAATAAAATTATGTAAACTTTTTGGATGAATGAAGGTATTCTCAGTAACAATATACGAGAAACATACACAATTATAACAGGGAAATGTAACCTTTTTCTTATTTATTGCTTTATCATTATGCCTCATTTTTTATAATATAATCTGTACTTCATACTCCTGCTATTTCTATATGCAAATTTTAGTTCATTACCTATAATCTTGTCCAGACATGGCTTCACTTTTAGTATGTGCCAGTTTATTTTGTTATTATTTTCCTCAACTCTTGTGTTCTCTTATTATATGTTGTTATATGCCTAGGACCCTCATGTCTACTAATCATTTGATTTTGACTTCCTATATCATTAGTATTCTTCCCAAAATAAGGTCTCACTGAATCTGATCTACATGCTATTACATCCTGCATGATCCTTTCTAATAGGCCCTGATCACAACCTCTATCTTTAAACTCTTGAACCATATCATCCATCTGATGTGAAAACGTTTCTTCATTTATATTCAGCCTACTTACCCTTCACTTTTGGCTTTTAACAACTCCATTAAAAACATGAGGCGCATGCATGCTGTTTTATGAAAATAATGATTGGCATGAACACTTTTCGTATAGATGGATGTAGATAAGCCTTGTTCATTTTTGTCAATTTTCACATCAAGAAACTCTATTGACTGCATAGAGTAGCTCACTCTAAATTTCAGAAAATCAGTTGTAGTATTAAAAAAATCTACAAACTCTTTTAAAGCTGCATCAAAGGCTCGCTAAATCAGGAGCACATCATCAACAAAACAAACATACAATGAAACATTGTCATAATGTGAAGTTGCATTGTTAAATATAAATTCCTTCTCCCAAGTACTAAGCACTAAATAGCATAGCAATTAGCTGCTCATGTCCCCATCGCCATACCAGATTTTTGCAAATACAATTGGTTGCTAAATAGAAATAAATTATTAATCAAAACAGTATCTAATAGCAAACAAATATTTCCTATATTCCAATCTGTTTTGGGTGGATTTATGAGTAAAATACAAAGTTCTATAAAGGATACTGCAGATTTCTTACAAAAGCTTTGCAATTAGTATGAAAAACATAATAATGAAGAATTTTATATGGTGATACTTGACATCAGTTCTCTATTTACTGTTATACCGAATGAATATGGACTAGAAGCCATAAGAATTGTTTTGTGTTTTGAGACTGATTTATCTAATAGGAATATAGCTAAAAAATTCAACAATATTAAACCCTCCTTCTCCATATAGTCCCTTAATAACACTTCTATTCATGTAGAATCCAGCATTAAGCTCTTAGGCATAACCATCAACGATCAGCTTAAATTTGATAACTATATCAAAAAGACTCATTCAAAACTAGGTCTCCTTTACCATAACAAGAAATTCCTTGCCTCTGAAGCCAAGGTACTCTCTCTCTCACCTATTTTCTACCCAGTCTAATGTACAACTCTCAAATTCTCACAAATCTTAACTCAACATTCCTGACCAAACTTGAATCTACATACAGCAAGGTAGCTATATTTGCTGCCCAACAAACCTACAAATCCCATCACTGTCTGTTTCTAAAACACCTAAACTGGCTTGAATTACCCCACCAGCTTCTTCTCTCTCAGCTCCAGATAATCCATTCTGTCCTATTCCAGCCTTCCTACTAGCCCGGCACTATCCCCTCTCATCACCCTCCAGACCTCTCCGAAGCTCTTACCAAGACCTACTACAAATCTACACATGCAAATATAATTTTGGATATACCATGTACAGCTATCATGCCACTATTGCCTGGAATAGGCTTCCACTAGATATCAGGACCCTTACACATCCTAAACAATTTAAGACAGACACCAAAGAGCACTTTAAAAGTCACTGGTCCTGCCACTGCACTATCCCTCCTTAAAAATCCCCTACTTCCCATACCTTAATCAACTTTCTGCCCTTAACTCACTCTTCTCACTAACTTTCTCTAATCTTCCTTAACTATTTTTGCTACTCTCTTCTAAAACCTATTAAGCTAATCACCTCAGAGAAACATTCTATAGTAATTGTGATAAAACTGGGTTTTTGTAACCACTTACCCAAAAACTATATTCATCTTGATGACATATTTATTTTTATACATCTTGAAAAAGCTTTGCTATACTCCTGATTATTGACATTGTATAACATTGTATTGCTACTTAATGCCTTGTAATAATCCTGTAACGTTGCTGTTTAATGCTAATTTATAATGAAAATTGTATAAAATGTTTGAGCTTTTCTCCCTGGGCCTCCGCTGAAAAAGGGCTCTTCAGCTCAGTCAGACAAACCTGGTCAACAAATATAAAATAAATAAATAAATAAATATTAGAAGCAGCAGCAACATAGACTTCAGCCTGTTTCACATACAAATAAATTAAAGCAACAGCAGCCCCTAACATTCTTTCTGTAAAGACTCCTTTCCATGGCTATATTCCAGTAGGTTTGGGAATTCACAGGGAAAACCAGCACTGAGTCTACACAGTTGCCTTATAGCTTGTCGAATAGCTTCTCCATGTTGGATTGGTTGATTAGCATGCAATTCAACTGCTTATGCTGCAGTTAGCATGCCACAGTGTTTTCCTTGTTTGTGAGGTGGTGCTTGTTACTTACTGAGCCCAAAATGGCATGCTATCATTTGTGTTGTGGTGTGATGTATACACAGTGTAAATGGACCATATAGGCTTTAGTGAATTTGGCTGGATATCTATTTTATTATATTTCCACTTGTTTCATCTAGACAGATGGTACCACTTCCCTCTTGCCCAGTTCATTTTGTGATCTAATGCAAGTAAGTCAGTTGCTTTCATTATCAACTTTTGTCAGACATTTGACTTTTACCTCATGCAAGAAATTCTTCTTGAATTACTATATTCAGCTCATTTTGCATTCATAAAAGATAACCCTCTACCACAACCCATGTTTTTTAAATGTAATGAAATGACTGTTGAAAGTAAGTCAGTTACTTTCAAGTACAGACTATACTTCACTTTCCACCCTTTCACCAAGTCATTTTGCACACATACACACACACACACACACACACACACACACACACACACACACACACACACACACACACACACGCACACACACGCACACACACACACACACACACACACACACACACACACACACACACACACACACACACACACACACACACACACACACACACACACACACACACTCCCAACTTATAGGTTCATAGGTTCATAGGTTCATAAGTTGGTACTAGGCTATCAGCCCTAGGGCCTATACAAGCCTAGCCATAACAATTCCCTGGCTATTTCTTCCCACATTATTTACTTTCCTGGACCCCTGTCTAGCAGGGCGACTGACGTGATCCCTGGGGTGAATTTCCTTTCTCCCATCCAAACGTCAAGGTTCCTCTTGAAGAGGTCCAAAGAGGCACTCTGCTTGACATGTATGGGCAATCTATTCCAGAGTCTGGGGAGTCTCTGGGTCAGGAACCTATCCCTCCAGCATGTTTTGTTTATTGTGATGACAAGGTTTAGATCCCTGGAGCGTGTAGCTCTGAGGGATTGGGATTTCTTTAAGTGTAGCATGTCCAACAGCTCTGGGTTTGACATGGCCTTGTATGTTAAGCAGAGATCGCCTCTGAGTAGGCCATATGCGACAGAGTATAGCTGGAGTTTTTAAGGCGGTCAGCGTAGGGCATCTGCTTTAGGCCTGTGATTCTTTTAGTGAGGTATTTCTGAGGCCTTTCCAGTTGTTGCAGATGTCTTGAGAGGTACATACCAAATGGGGCGTTGTATTCTATAATGGGCCTAATGAGGGATGAGTACAGTGGGACAATGACCTCCTTTTTTCTGGATGAAAAGCCCTTCGTGATGAGGTGTGCCACATAGAAGGATTTCCTGACTGTTGTGGCGATGTGGTTATCAAAGGTGAGACCACTGTCCACCTGTGTCCCTAAGTCTCTTATCACACTTTCTGTGTTTAATGTACTGTCACCTATATGGTAATTCATGGATACATGTTTTTTCCCAAAGGGGATAACAATACATTTCTTGGCATTGAGCTTGAGCCCATGGCTCTGGCACCAAGCATCTGTTTCTGTAAGGCCCTTTTGTAGAGTATCCACATCATTTGGGGATTCAATAATGGCTCCCAGTTTGCAGTCATCTGCAAACTTTGTTAGCCAGAGTCCCAATCAACCAACTCCCATCATTTTAAATTGTGACTATATTGGTGATCCAGTGTAAACATCCCCATTCCAGATTTGTTGCATTAAGGGGAAGGACTCTTCCAGCAAAATTTAATTATCCATAAAACCTGGATTGGCCTTGTCTGAGTGTGAGTGGTATTCCCAACAGCATGTGAGGCACATAACGTTCATTGCACGATACCATCTACAGACCTACAAGTGGGAACATAATGTTGTTAACCACAATACATTTCTGTACAGGAGTCAAATTTCAGATCAAGTGTTTAATTCCAAGCCACAATATTTTGTTATTTTTTTTTAATGGTTTATCTTAAAGGAAAATAAAAGAAAATATATAGCTGAAGGAGATGGCCTAACTTTGTCATCAATGGAGTTGCTGAGATCTGGTTCCAACTAAATAACTAATTAGCTATCCAACTAAATAGGTGACAGAATACCTAATTAAAGCCTAAAAAGGAATAAGCCATCATGTAGTCGGCATAAGATTGACTACACTCTTGCCCCACTCATGCCCCCACCCACTCCCACTTATTTGTAGAGAGTAATCAGCTCTCTTCCAGAACAGAAGCAATGTCCTTACATTTTATGAAGGTGATTTTTTATCCCAGCTGCTTCAGACATGAATGGCATGAAGAAACACATGCTAGGGATCACAGATAGTTGAGGCCAAGAGAAAAAATAATCAGCAAACAGCCAAGAAGCAACCTCATGCCTCCAAACTGAATGAAGGCACAATGAAGGCTGAGATATTAAATGCTTTCAATGAAAATCATGATCAGGAGCAGAGACGACACACATCCCAGGCAGAGTCCTAAGCTAACAATAAGAGTATCCAACTTAATCCACAAATGTGAACACAAATCATATATACTAATCTCAGGGCCTGACAGGCATGTAACAGCAGAGACTAGGATACCAGACTCATGTAACAAGACTTCCACGATATTCCAGGGAATATGATCCCACTAGAACCATAGCTGGCTCATCTGGTGCTCGGTGCAGTTCCCCAAACTGTCACCTACTCAACTCTGAGTTAAGGAGATAAAGCAAAAAGGTCTTCTCAAAGTGGAAAAAAGCTCTCCTACTATTTAATGTGAGAAGTAGCTTGTTGCAACCAGGTTACTTCATACAGAATAATTTCAGCATTTCAGCCATAACTGCTAATGTTCTCCCATCTTCAGAAATTAATTCTAGCTCCTCACTCACACACAATTGCCATCTCCTGATCAAGTGCCCTAATATCTAGCAACCACCCCCACATTAATTATGGCTCTGGGCCATATCCATTTACCAGGTTCACAAATCACATATTGGCTATATTGGCTAACACCCATGTATACCTCCAGTATTTGTATAAAAACAACCACTTGACCAATCACTTTTCAGTCTGCCTAGAATCCATGTTTTTCTTCCTGAAACAGAAGTTCAACTACTGGAGAAGTTCTCTTTCCCAGCACATTGATACAGACTTAACAGTGAGGCATAAAATACAATTCCACTGTCATTGTCAGTGACCTTAATGTGTCCTTTTTGGAAATGGAAATCACAGTCCCAGGTTGCCAGTGAAGAAGTAATTTCCCTGCTTTCTATGCACCATTGAAAAGAGAATAACCACAAATGCCAAATAATATCCATTTCCTTCAGCATTCCAAGTTAGAACTTGTGCACTTCTGAAGCCTTTCCACAGCACAGCAATTTATCTCATTCAAGCTTGCAGTGCATGAAGATGCAATGTTTGCAGCATGACTACAGGGTTAGTTCTCCAGGCAGCTTCTTTGCTCCATGTCTCCATTGCAAGTTGTGCATAAATTAATTGATGGATTGTGATTGTGGCAGTTGAACTCCATTGCACTACTAGATCTAAATTATTCTGTAAGATGATTTAGCATCTAATATATGGAAAATAAATGTGTAGTGGAACAAGTTAAACAAAATGCTGCTTTACTTATTAAATTATTTTTTTTTACACATTTAAAATCAGTTTTTGAAACAACTCAAAATGATCCCTGTTCTGCATGTCAGAATTAATGTATCTCATACCTTATTACAGAGGGTATTGGCCAGTGAGTTAATTAATCTGCTGATCTCATCTATAAAAATGAATCAATCTTATCAATTACTTCAGGAAAATCATTCTTCAAATAGGGCATATCCATCACATCAGGTGTTTCTCAAAGTATTCTTGCTAACCCCCCAACACAGTGTCTCCCATCAAGATCAGTATTTCCTACTTTGTTGAAAACAGCTTAGGTGATGTTTCCCCTTCCAGGTCACTGAATATTCTTTAAACCATCTACGTGGCCTCTGAAATGTCATTTTCATTGTTCTTAGAAAACTCTTAGAGATACCTGGTGCTTGCACCATCTGAATTATACTCATTTCTCATTTCTTATTTATGGTGGGGACATATCTCTCAACCTGCAGACATTGGAAGCAAGGAACAAAGGCCTTTGAAAAGTAGGAACATCCAGCTAAAAATCTAGACATATAATTGGCATAAGCTGTGAATACCAAATCGCGCATAACTCTCCAGTAAGAATACGGATAGTACTCAGAAACACATGTAAAAAACAGATTGTGACAAAAGTGATGGAAAGACATAAGCACATTATCAAAGAGACAGTTAAAATCTGTAAACTTTAATGAGCTGTATTGTAAAATTCTACCTCACAAGCCCATTTTTTAAAAAAGGAGATGTAAGATATTTGTATCCTCTTTCTGTAAATTATTGGTGTTACTATTATGTTTGTCATGTAGTGTGGTTTTCTGTGTGCTAGCCAGCTTTAAAAATTACATGTGATAAGGGGGATTTAGAAAATTGTGTGAACAGTTACATCAAGCCTTAAAATAAGGATATACCTCCATAAATAGGGACATCCTATTGATGGAATAAATCAGGCCTGAAAACAGGTAAGTTCCACTAAAACTTTGACAGTTGAGAGGTAGCATGGGGGTTAGTTGCCTGGATTATTGTCTGGTGTTAAGGGGAAGCCTGAAATGTATATGCCACTGATATTTCTCATCCACCTTGTACTGAACATCTGATTATTTCTTTCACTTTATTTGTAACATATGAGAGGTCACAGAGCCTAATAGAAGACTTTACAAAATGTTTAGAAAATGTTATAATTCAGACTATATGCCCCTTACTCCTGATTGAAACTTGGTGGAACTCATGAAAGTTAGAAGTACTGAAGGTCCAGTCTCAGTAGCTCACCATATAGCAGTCTTGCCTTTGATGCTGGAAGATAAGAAAGGTGTGGGTTCTAGTCCCAGATGACAGGATTCATACTCCATTTCATTAAATAATTAGGGAGTGCTGCTCGCCTGAATGTACCATCATTTGGATGAGAAGCTGAGCTGTGGTCCCACCTGATTTCTGTAAAAGATCCCATGGTATTTATTGAAAAGAATAGAGGTCTATATATTATTTATTAAAAAGATAAACATATAACCACAATTTCCATCAAAATAATGGATAAAAAATGAAATAAAAAAAAATCAACCCACAAAGCAAAAAGAATATCTGCATGCATTATTAATCAACACTATAAGGAGAGACAGGACAAAATGTGCTAAACAACAGCACATGAAAAATGTTATCTTATCCCTTCGATGCTTGAAACATTTATACCATAACCGTAGTTTAAATTTATGAATGGTACACTTTGCACTCCAAATATTTTATATAAGATATCCTGACATTTATCCAATCAAATGTTCCAACAGTGGAAAACATTATCCTGTCTATATGTCTAATTCTGTTTCATAGCCATAATCTTTATATAAGATTTCATCCAATGTCACCTTGCAGAACACTGTTGTACATAAGTATGATATAATGTTTCAGAAAAGTGTGATACCTGTTCACAATGCAAGAAAGCATATGTCGTATCTTCCTTAATATTGCAATCATGATGTTAGCATAACCTTTCAGACTGCACCTTGTATTTCATACTTAACTTATGTAGCATTTTCCCTAGGGAGCAATGCCACAAAAAAATTTCCTACTCCAAAATTCTGCCATATTCTTTATAATATCTGTGACTGCCACCCAACTGGTCAAGTATCATATCCTTAAATTTACCTTTTAGAAGCAATCTCCACATAATATTTTTGTACCAAACTCCCAACACCTACACAAATCCTCAAGCCAGACTTGCCATGAGAAAAGTTGATACTGCAATTTGTGAATCGTAATATCCTCTATGGGTCAATATTTTCCCCCAAAAAGGAATTCCAAAACATTTCCTGTGAATGATATAAGAATCACCCCAATAAACAGTTGTCCCTTTGACTTATATGTTTTAGTAAGTTATTAACATAAAAAGAAATCACTAAAGCTCCAGGATGCTTTAGCCCTACTCAATCCCTATCAATATCATTATAAATAATATTTTGCTTAATAGGGTTTAGGAAAGAGCCTCAAATGCACTGAAACACCAAAGTAGTTATTTCTTGTTTAGTCTCCATGTTATAAATAAACAGATACTAACAAGAAAACTAGCTTTACTTGGGATACATACAATTTACATTTTTCTTAAAAGGAAGAGAATATATTGCAAAAAGTAATCATACCCCTCATTTTATCATTGATCTATCATTACACTGACACTGAATTGCCTCTGTACTACCAAAAACTATCCTTTAAGTTTTAATCTTAATATTAGAAAAAAAAGAGATATACCATCCTTAATGTCCTTATCCCCTATCCAGACCTCTTGGTTTTATTAATTATCAAGTCAATGGTAGTTAGTAAAGCTTGTGTTTCATTGAAGATGCACATTAAGATGATAGCATCCCAAGACAGCAAATAATGTCATTCCCATTATTAAGAAACCTAGGCAGCTCAATCCCCGTATGATTTCCTTTATTCTCTTATAACTTAAAAAATGTTACACTTTGGCTATCACTGCATTCATCTTCAGACTAAAAATTGTCACATCCAAAGGACAGCTCCATCATACCTCATTATTCCTATGGGATCTCCTTGCTATTTGTTGACTAAAGGAATAACCAAAGAGTGTTAATAAAGACTCCTTTGGAAAGAAGTAAACCTCCCACTGAAAGCATAAATAGGAGTGTAATAAATCTCTAACAAGCAGCTTAACGACAAAGAACTATTTAAAGCTGTTCATACAATAAATGATCATAAGCCTTAGTGATATCACACACCAAAATGTACCTACCTGACCATTATTTTGTCTAATAAATCTAACCATGTCATTGTTTTTGTAAAGCATGGCCTTGGTCTTCTTATTCTTAATTCCGCAAATTCCATGTTCTACACCTGTCCATAAATAACATGTCATTCTTAATTGTAACTTTAATAATCATTTTATAGTTGGTGTTAGAGAGAACAACAGAGATCTAATTCTCAAATCTCTTCAGTCTCTCCTTTCCCTTAATAATCTTAGTAATTGTAGAAAGTTTTCCGTCATGTCACCTACCACTTATTTAAAAATACTTCAGGATATGTACAAATGTAGCCTTTTGAACACCTGTCAAAGCTTTATGGCAATAATAGCCAATTCTATCCTTCCCTGTTGGACTTTTATTATATTCCAGGGCTAGCACTTTCTATAACTTCTCCACTGTGGTATCTATTTAACAACTCCCCAAATTTCTTAAAACCTGGAAAATCCAGGATGTATTTTGTATTCCCCATAAAGATTTATTGCATAACTTTCTGACATAATGGCAAACATCAGACATAATATCCACTTGCCTAGTCATAATAACCACATTTTCATTAGACAAACCATCAAAGCTATTTTCTGATTTTTGTAAACTGTTCTCTAGGAAAGGTAAAACCTTTTCCTTTCTATATTGTACAAAATATTTCTGTTTAAGCAGAGTTAATTCCACTCTGTCCATGGTCTAATGATATATATATATATATATATATATATATATATATAATTTTCAAAGCATAAAGAAACCACTTTATTTTCCCCCTAAGGCTATGTCATACTTATTAAGCACCCTTTACCCTCTGATGTTTATGTTGAGTCTTCTGAAAGTGGAAGAATTCAACTTTATATTTATTTTAAAGGCTTCCCAGCAACCTGTAATATCATCATATAAAGACTACATGAATTCATGTTTTTGCTAGAAAGCTTGTACTTTGGTATGCCACTGTTCATTAGTGGTCTAAGTTGCCATATTTAATTCTACAACCTAACCAAAAATAGCAGGATTAACCCTAAAAGCTCTCTGCAATGCAACATGATCCCTAAAAACAACAGGCATTGATTCTCCACAAGTAATATAAACATCTCAGAGAAAAAATATAGTCAATCTTTGTACCACAATGTCCCCTGCACTAAGTGCACACATAAGCTTCTCCCTGGAATCATGGCTTGACAATAGGGAATGGCCAAAGAATGCATTTTTTTAAAATCCTCTAAGGTGAAAGTGGAATTGATAAGTTAAAATGCCACAACAGTTTCCACTTCCTAGATCCCATAAAATACAGTCGCTCCATATTCAAATTGCAATTCTTTTGAAGAAGATATAGTATGTGCATCTAATAAAGTGACAGTGGCATGTCTAAGGGATTTTGTACACTTCAGCATGACAAATTCATGATGAACCAAAAACATACTATTTATATTAGAAAATAAAACCGAGATGCTAAACATTATTTCTCAGTCTTGCCATTCTCATCTTTGCATGTTTTCCATTTTTTTCCTGGAAGACAACTGGCATGGCTACAGGTTCCATCACCATCACTGCTTAAAGTAGCTACAGTAGCCTTCCCACCTTTCACATAAAAAACATGGTCTTTTGAAATTGAAGTATATCCCCTCATTTAGCTGCAGCACAAGAAGGGTGGTACCTCCGAAGACCCGTTCCTCATCCAGGCCCTCAGCAGGAGTTACAGAAGCAGGTTAAAATGACACCTACACAATGCCTTTTCCACCCTTCAGGGAAGGAAGCCTCACCCCATCCTCAAAGACAGATCCTTATCTTGTAGGACAGAGCTGGAACTATAAAATTTGCATTCCAGACATCTATGAGCTTCACCATAGCATGAACATGATGCCTCACATTTTTTGAAAGCATGGCCATCTTCCCCACAAGTCAATTTAAAGAGGCAGTCATGGATCAAATAAGACCATCTCCCAAAAAAAGAAAACGTCATCAGTTATCTTGGATAAAGCAAATCAACTCTGTTCACCTGCTTCCACTGGATAAGTGGGAAATCTTGTTATCCAAAATGTTTAAGTGCACCCAGGCTTCTCATGCTTCACTCCAAATCCCCTAGAATTGTATGCATTGCATATGTAATAAACAGTTTGGCAAACAGAACATAAATAGAAAAAATAGCATCATGTTCTGTATCCATGTTCTTCTTCTTCTCTTTCGGCTGTTCCCATTAGGGGTCACCATGGCGGATCATCTGTTTCCATTTCTTCCTGTCCTCTACATCTTTCTCTGTCACACCAACCACCTGCATGTCCTCTCTCACCACATCCATAAACCTTATCTTAGGCCTTCCTCTTTTCCTCTTACCTGGCAGCTCCATCCTTAGCATACTTGTCCCAATATACCCAGAATCCCTCCTCAGCACATGTCCAAACCAATGCAATATCGCCTCTCTGATTTGTCTCCAAACTGTCCAACGTGAGCTGACCCTCTAATATATTGATTCCTAATCCTGTCCATCCTTGTCATACCCAGTGCAAATCTTAACATCTTTAACTCTGTGACTTCCAGCTCTGACTCCTGCCTTTTTGTGTCAGTGCCACTGTCTCCAACCCATACAACATAGCTGGTCTCACTACCCTTTTGTAGACCTTCCCTTTCACTCTTACTGGTACCCGTCTGTCACAAATCACTCCTGACACTCTTCTCCACCCATTACACCCTACCTGTACTCTCTTCTTCACATCTCTTCCACACTCACCATTACTCTGAACAGTTGATCCCAAGTACTTAAACTCATCCACCTTCACCAACTCTACTCTCTGCATCCTCACCATTCCTCTATCCTCCCTCTCATTCACACACATATATTCTGTCTTAGTCCTGCTGACCTTCATTCCTCTCCTCTCTAGAGCATATCTCCACTTCTCCAGGGTCTCCTCAACCTGGTTCCTACGCTCACTATAGGTCACAATGTCATCTGCAAACATCATAGTCCATGGGGCCTCCTGTCTGATCTCGTCTGTCAACCTGTCCATCACCATTGCAAATAAGAAAGGGCTCAGAGATGATCCTTGATGTAATCCCACCTCCACCTTAAATGCATCTGTCACTCCCACTGCAGACATCACCACTGTCACACTACCTCGTATATATCCTGTACCACTTATCTGCCACTCCTGACTTCCTCATACAACACCACAACTCCTCTATAGGCACCCTATCATATGCTTTCTCCAAGTCCACAAAGACACAATGCAACTCCTTCTGACCTTCTCTATATTTCTCCATCAACACTCTCAGAGCAAACATTGCATCTGTAGTGCTCTTTCCTGGCATAAAACCATATTGCTTATCACTAATCATCACCTCCCTCCTTAACCTAGCTTCCACTACTCTTTCCCATAACTTCAAGCTGTAACTTATCAGTTTTATCCCTCTGTAGTTACTACAGCTCTGCACATCACCGCTATTCTTAAAAACTGGTACCAAAACACTTTTTCTCCACTCCTCAGGCATCCTCTGGCTTTCCAAGATTTCATTAAACAATCTGGTTAAAATCTCCACTGCCATTTCCCCTAAGCACCTCCATGCTTTCACTGGTATGTCATCTGGACCAACAGCCTTTCCATTCTTCATCCTCTTCATAGTTGTCCTTACTTCCTCCTTGCTAATCTGTTTCACTTCCTGATTCACTATACCCATATCATCCAACCTTCTCTCTCTCTCATTCTCTTCATTCATCAGCCCCTCAAAGTACTCTTTCCATCTGCTCAACACACTCTCCTCACTTGCAAGTACATTTCCCTCACGATCCTTTATCACCCTTACCTGCTGCACATCTTTCTCAGCTAGGTCCCTCTGTCTAGCCAGTCGGTACAGGTTCTTTTCTCCCTCCTTAGTGTCTAACCTTTCATACAACTCTCTATATGCCTTATCCTTAGCCTATGCCACCTCTCTCTTTGCCATGCTCCTCATCTCCTTATACTCCTGTCTACTTTCTTCATTCATTAACTGTAAATATAAGTGCTTTTTAAATAATAATAATATAGAAGTTGTTATTTCATATGAAGTCCAAGGTCTCTGAGACTTTCATGGAGGCTGTGCATCCCAGGTTGAACAATCACACTGATATCTTGAATATCTTGAATAAAAAAAAAAAATCAAAGATTGAATTATATTGTCCTAAGTGTTCCTACCTGTCTAGTCAGTGGCCATCTGTGATTGTAATACATACACCGAGCTTCGGATCATTCAGAGAAACAGTAGCATCATTACTAGTTTCAGTTTGTAAGTCCTCAGTAGTATCAAGACATGGAAATACACCCAGTCTCTTCTTCTCATCACATCTTTCTTACAGAAATATCGGTAGTATCCTCAATAATCAAAACAACCCTAAATTATAGTTTACTATTAATGATTCTGCCCCAGGACAAAGCTCCCAGAGTCAGGTTCTTTTCTAAGCATTGCTTTCAACTGTGAGTCTGAAAGGCTTTCCTCAACAGTTTCTATAACAGCAACATCTCCCAGGTTTTCTAACATCAGCAAACACCATTCCGGTAATACATGCAATCCTTGTTTGTCAACAATTTGATCAACATTCTCCACCATTACACACTGCTCCTCCTCCATCATGTGACCAAAAATGTAGTGGAAGTTTCCCAATGCCTAGACCAAATTTTTCCCAATCATTATGAATACCATCTTGAGTCACCCCTAAAAAGAATCCATTGGACTAACCTGGTCAACAAAAGGTCAATAAATAAAAATAGAAAAATGTGCTTAATGAATAGACTGGACTTGGAGCTGAGACTGCTAAGGGCCAATGGTAATGGTCTTTTGAGAGGTGTTGGCTTGTGAGGTTCAGGAATAAATTTGAGTATAGGAAGTCACTTGCTTAGCATCCTGGAATCCAGAAGGACAAAGTTATACTTAGAGAGACAGGCGACCAAATTTATGGCAGATGGAAGTAAACCAGATAAGGTTCTAATGTATAAGGTTAAACAAAAGAACGTTACAGCAAGTCATAGTGGTGATTAGGGACAAGGCATTTGGGAAACTGGACTATTGATGGTATTAACATTAAACAGGTGTTTTCTTTTCTTTATAAGGCCTGATATACTGAAAATGAAACATGCTTGGACATAGATGCTGAAGGTATAGCTATATTTCTAAATAATGCAAGGTTCCCCTCATTCACAGAGTAGAATCACTGAGCTTTGTAAACCCTGAATTCATAGGAGTAGATCCTGAGAAGCCCCGGGCTGAGACAGGCTAAATATTGAACTGTGTAATATCTTCAGGCTCAAGTTTTTCCTCGATTCCAGCAGATCTATCAGTCTTTAGGCTCTTCCTAGTAAGAACATACTTTCTCATATCACTCAACTATAATTTTACAAAACCAATGAAGAACCAGTTGGATATGTCTAATTATTTCCGCAATTTCTTTCTCAAATGTGGTTGTAAAACTGTTTGCTAAGGTGCTAGTGAAGAGGCTTAAAATTATATTGCTCATGATTATATTACCTGTCCAAGATGGGTTTGTACAGGGGAGTTCCAGTTCTGACCATCTCTGCGCACTTTTCTCCTGCATGTATGGATTAAACATAACACCAGAGCTTGCATATTGTTAATATTTATGGCAAATGTTTGAACACGTGGGATTCCACTGCTAATTCTTTTTAGTCATTTAGGCAGTATATGCTGCCCCTGTTGCCAAAGTACTCATTAACAAAGCACTGTATTCCTCCTTAACTCTGTAAACATGCAGTAGGCAAGGTCACCTTCTATTCCTGGTGTTACTGTCAGTAGTGTCTGAGCCATTAAACAGATATCTCGATTCCCCAGAGGGAATATCTGGCTGGTCACTTCACAGTGAGGAGACCTAAGCCTTCATTTTTTGCAGATAACTGCAAGATCCATGTTCAAATCCAAGACAGTGACATTAGCACTCCCATCTTTACATTAGAAAGCTTTAGAGAGCTGTCACATCTTTGCCTTTATAAAAGTAAGGCAGTAACATTGCACGGTTAAAGGGTATCCTCAAGGAAGCTGAAGGGCACAGAGTCTTTACATCCTTTCACAGTTTAGCTTCTATGAAGGACCTCTCTAACAAAGACCACTGGAAATGCTTAACACTCGGATATGTGATTATTTGCTCTGTCTAAAGAAAGGATATGTTTATGTTTTCTCCCAGTACACACCAAACTCTGTCAGCTAGGATAGGGTCCTTCAGTGCTCTGTAAGCTCACAGTGTTCAACTTTATGTTTTGTTCCTCAAAAGTAATATGAAGAAGGCTCATACTCTTGTATGGAACTTTCTTGAATTACCCACCCAACCTAGGGAAGAGAGTCTGGAAAGGCTGAGCAAACGTATCATCAGAACAAAGAAGAAACCATACATGCTTTGGAAAACACTGTTGGTTTACTTAGATAGACTGAAACTGGCCCCCCATACATTTTTAGAGGAGACAGCACAATCCCTTTCTGAGTTACTATGTTTATACATTTTGAGGGCCAGAATCTCTGCACAAGTTTTGGTACTGTCTTTGAGTTCAGTCTTTATAGTTATGAGTAAGCAATCTCGTTGAATGTATTATGAGATTAAGGTTTCCATGCACAACTCAAGTTTTTCATCACTTTGCACTATCTGCCCTTATTATCTCTGAGGCTTGTGGTCACAGAATGACTACTGAAGCTGGCAGAAAATTTCTGGTATCTTATCACTATTGGTTTGAAGTAGAAGGTACTACAGGATCCTACCCAGACAGACCTGCCTGGATGCCTTTCTAGATATATGAGGCCATTAGCTTAACAAGCATCTACCTGTAGAACATTAACTGGATCAGGCACCTAAATATTAAACATGGTAAAGATGGAAAAGACCAAAAAGCTGTGACATTTTTGGCATAAGATATTGACTGTGGGTGTTTTGATGGTGTTATGTCAGAGTATGGTTTACTACAAATAATTATTTCCACCATTTTTGGCCCACCCCTCCTTTGTTCACTCAAGAGTACAGTTTAGAGACCCCCATCAACTAGACATAAACTATGTTATTCCTATTTTTCTTTATCTTCTTATAAGTATGCAAGTAGTAATTGATTGCTAGTAACCTGTTGGGTAATAGGCGTTGTACTTTGTAAAGAAATATGGCTATAAAAATAAATAAACATAGTCTTCTTTTCTGAATATAACTAAAACAGGTGCCTTTCCACCTCTTGTAACCAAACTCCATAAAGAAATCATATCATATACTACAACCTCTGCAACTCTTCCAATTAACTCCTCCACTCCAGACACCCCAAACTAAACTCACTGTACCAGCCATTCCTTCTCCATTCTTGCACCCAAATTCTGGCAATCCAACCCCCTCACCCCGGTTCACCTGAAAGAACTCTCCTCTTTCTCTGCCTTCAGAGCTCTACTCAAAAGACACCTTCAACAAAAATCTGACTGCAAGTGCTGTTCCACTGGACACATAACCAAACTCCCTCATCACCTACATCATTTCTACTTTGATCCTCTGCACTCAGCTGCTGCTTTCCTCTCATATTCAATGCTAAAATTAATTTACATTTAATTTTCTACTCTGCTAATATTATTTACATATTGTATCAATTCTCTATGGGATTATCTGCCTTCTTTGCTTACCCTGTGCTTGTGAATTTGTTCTGTTTTCTTTTTGTGTGAATTTCTTCACTCAGACTGCAAATGGTCTATAGTGATCAGCATACTACTCAGGCAAACAAAGTAAAATAAATAAAAATAAATAAGTAAGTAAATAAATAAATAAACAGGTATAGACATTGCTGCCTGTCATTTTCATCACTGCAATCTCAAATATCCCTGTTTGTACTGAATGGGAAGCCTCACTCTTTAACTGGAGAGCTTTCCTCGGGAGTTGTGTCCATAAGAAGAGGTTAAGTTTACTGTTTAAGCACACATTTACACCATTTTGGTCACTGCTCCTTATTGTCACTTAATTACTAAAGTCTCCCAGTGTTCACTTGCTGGCTCAGTGGATGCCACTGCCAGCTTCAATTGGCTCATCATTTCTCCTCCTTGTCCATGAGTTTGGGAAGGCATCCTATCACCGAATTTCTCTCCTGTCAGAGCTCACCAGCTTTCCCATTCAAGGTGGTGGCTGGACCCACCATCTCTTTCCCTGAGTGAGAGCCAAAGTCAATCCATTCCCTGTGGCAATTATGGCAGCCTGCCATTATGTAAAAGGTGAGAGGAGGGAGGCAGCAAGTCAACCATCCCCCACAGTTCCTAATCCCATTAGCAGCTTTCCAAAGCTGGGGAGCATTATACATGTCTTCATCATGTTTTAAAAGTGCTATTGCACAGCTGTGCAGCACATGTCACCAGGCCTGTGCTCCACTAGGTACTATTCAAATGGTGGACCAGATCTGCCTCCACCCCCTCCAATATGAATGAGCTGACAGCAGCTGATCACTCCTGTCTTACTATCCTCCTCCCACCATTGTCTGACTCAAATTACCAAAATCCTAAAAATTTCTGCTCCTGCCTGCCACGTCTGGCATTATGCATAGCTCTCTCCATTGACTTTGCTCAAGTGGGCTACATATGTCACTAAGCCAATGGGTGCTTTCCAGTGAAACATCATCTCAGGTCTGATTCCAGGGACTGCTCCTGGTGTCCACACAGCAGAAGTGGTTTTCTCATTCTTTAAATGAACCATCATGGGAATGACAAATGTTTGGATCACACTTTAAGTGGTAAATCTGCTTAGGATGATACTCCAGGAACACAAAGCTCCAAACAATACACCTCTATGAATCTAAGGGACATATAGACTCTTCTTCCATAACAATCTCAAGATCCAGATAGAGGTACACATACTGTTCATGAGTGATCTGCCTATCTATGTATCTGTGTATATAGGTATCTATCTATCTATCAATCTATCTATCTATCTATCTATCTATCTATCTATCTATCTATCTATCTATCTATCTCTCTATCTATCTATCTGTCTATATATCAATCTATAAGAATGTTATGTTATATGAAACTAGTAATGCTTCAGTGTTTATGTGATAAGCTACTCCTATGCCATATTCATATGACATTCTGAGATATTTAGTATGCAGGACACAGCATTAATGTTGCAATTCCCTATTAATTAATCAAATGTAAACATCTTCAAATGGGATTTCATCGGAAATGCCATTCAAGGCCCCACACCCAGAGCTGGATCAAGGTCAAACGGGGCCCTAGGCAGAGTAATAGATTGCTCCCCCAGAGCAGCCCTTCTGATGGCAACCCCTTACCCACCCAAAGCAGCCCCCTCCCAGCCATTCCAGTGTTCCATTTCTTTGTTATTTTCTCCAGTTACCATAAACACTGTTCAAACCTGTCAGTGTGCATACTGTTTTATTACTTCTACAATGATTACAGATATTGAAGCAGAATAGCACAAATACTGATAGCCATTTGCTAAACAAACAATATAGTCTCGCAATGAAAACAGACTTGGCATGAGCAGTAAACTTCTCTGCCTTTGAAACTCACATTCATTAAACTTACATTAAACTCACCAGTGGAGGATTAAGTTTACCTTTGGGCTGTTTTTAAACCATAGGCTTCTTGCACACAATTTTAGACACATCCATACATATATGTGTTCTTTGATTCACCTTCCTAATCGTATTAAATTATATTCCTTGTATAAGGCAGTACCATTTGTTAGAAAGTGTTTTAAATTTGTAGTTTTGAACATTCTTCAATAAGCAATGAAACAAATGTATGAACCAATAATGACAAAACCACCCATTTTGGAAAATTGGAAGCATAAAAGGCCACTCAGACATCTGTCATTACAATCCACCAATATCAGTCAATAAGCACAATCTCTGCAAAAATAAAAGTCATCTGAATAATTCCACATTAAAGAGAACTGTTGCTACTGGCAAACAACTTTACACAGTGTTTCATCTAAAGATTCAGTGCCTGCTGTCTTTGCAGAATCAAATTGCCGATGTCACATTAAAAAATTTAAAAAAATGGTACGCTGGTAATATTGCAATAGTAAATGACTGACTGACAAGTTCATAGGTAATTGGCATCTCATAAAAAGGAGGGCACATTCTGGAGTGCAGAACTCTATCCCCCCTTAAAATGCACCAAATAATCAGCAATCAAAAAGGTACTGCAATACCAGGACTCCAACTGCATAGTGTGGGAGTAGAATCCCCAGCCTTCTGCACTAAAAGCAATTATAGTACTAACACTGCTTTCAAACTCTATAGTGCAAACAGTGACTACCATTTGCTAAACAAAACAATTAGCTGCACACTGAAAACAGACTTAGCATGAGCAACAGTAAACTTCTCTTCTCTTGAAACTGATAATTCCATAAAACTGCACTGCAACTCATAATCCCGTGAAAATGCAATGAAACTCATAATTCCCTGAAAATGCACTGAAAATGAAACTCACAATTCTGTCAGCAGTTTGCTAGTTGATGTAAAGGATTCAGGCTCTTGTCTCCACTGAAGCTCACAATTTCTTCTGCAGTATGTTAATTGGTGTAAAGGATCCAGGCTCTTGTCTTCTGTAACCAAGTTTCAGGGTCAAGCCTGATCAAGTTAATTGAGTATCCTGCCCCCCCAACTAGGGCATTACATAACATACCTCCATACCTCTCAACTTTTTAGCATACAAAATCTTGACAAAGCCTCAAATAACGGGGGGACAATGGCCCAAAAATAGGAACAGATTTTAAATATTGCTCTTACAGACTTAGAAAGTTGCTACAATAACAGGATTTGTATTAGCATGCATTTTTCTGAAGGATATGACATCTGAAGCTCATACCTATGTCATTATTTAGTGACTTCAATTCTTTGTAAATTGCCAGAAAACCACAAATGTTATGAGGAATAGGCCAATAAAATGAGGCAAACATCTAGATGGGATACACATCTCAACCTCTTACTGCAAGAAATCTGGACAAAGCCTGAAACAATGGGTTACAGTGCCCAAAATAGGGATAGATTTTAAGTATTGCTCTTTTTTTACCTTAGTTTCAGCATGCATTTTCTGAAAGTTATGAAGTCAAGCTCATATATATGTCATTATTTAGTAAGGTCAATCCTCCTTGAATTGCAAGAAAAACACACATTTTATGACAGACTAAATCTATGAGGCTAAATCTAGACATTTGAGAGGAATTTTAAAAATATACACACCCACACACACCTATCTTCTCTCACACAGCACAGCAACACACACGCACACACACAAACACACACTCATGCACACACACACACACACAAGCATCTCACATATGAACAAAATGGCTTGTTTAAATTAGACACACACAAACACACACACACACACACACACACACACACACACACACACACACACACACACACACACACATACAAACACACACTTTCTCATACAAAAACAAAACAGCTAGTTTAAATTGCATACAGGTACATATAAACATTCCTCCAGAATCTAGTCCAACCCTATCGCACCACCAGACCATTAAGATCCAGCAACAAAAATCACTTGCAGATCACTAAAGCCAATAACTCTGCTGGTGAAGCACTATTCTCTTGCACCATAGCCAAATTATGGAACTCACTCCCACCCACAATTACCTCCGTACCATCATGCACCAACTTCAAAACTTTATTAAAAGCGCACCTAAAACATGCTGGCTATGCCCTTGCAACTCCCACTCTAATATCATCCACCCCATCCAACTACTACCTTTCTTTCACCTCCACTAACTACCTTGATGATAGCAAGCTCAGATGCTCATAAGCCTAGTACTTATTATACAGCAGGAACGTCTCATTGTTACATTTGTTAATGCCTGTTATGTACTTCACAGATAAAGATTCTAGTTGTCTACTGATGTACTATGTTCTTCATCTGTAAATATGTTGTAAGTAATTTCTGTGTTAAATTGTTAATCACTATGTAATCCAATGTAACTACTGTCTGTTTATTTTACTGTGGAGCTTTTCTCCCCGGGCCTCCGCTGAAAATGGACCCACGTTCAGTCGGACACTCCCGGTCAACAAATTTAAATAAATAAATAAAATAAATAAACATACACACTTTCTCATTCAGAAATAAACAGAACTGCTAGTTTAAATTACTTACACACACACTCACACACACACACACACACACACACACACACACACACACACACACACACACCACACACACACACACACACACACACACACACACACACACACACACACACACACACACACACACACACAGTATGCTGTGGCACTGCAATCAAAAATGACAAAGATGAAAACAGAACTCATCTGTTCTTTTGGTCCAAGGAAAGTTTGAGGTCAATTACTCATGAAGAGGGACCCCCATATTTTCAGTTTGTGTCCCTGTGTTTGAAGTTAATGGTGATGCTAGACATGATAGTCCCCTTTTTTGTGGTAGGCGCACTTCTTGCACACACCCACCAGCATGGGGTCTTGCAGCCAAAGTTGACTAATAAAATAAGTACACCATGTTTTTTTTAAACATTTGTCATAGAATGCAAGCTAAAAATGCAAAATATGCGATGCTCTTCTTGTGCATGTCTCACACACAGACACACACACACACACACACACACACACACACACACACACACACACACACACACACACACACACACACACACACACACACATACTTACCCTCTCTCTCAGTGGAACAGACAGTTTAAATTCCATGCACAAGTGTGGAATGTGTTTACATCTGTGTTGGCTTGAGCTCGTGGCGCATGAATGATAATCCTTAAAGGAGAAGATGACGCCACTATGGATGTAAACACATTCTGCACTTGTGAGAGGATTTTTTTTCTTTTTTTAATTCTTATTCATTTAAGGCTTCTGGCCAGAGTGGACCCCCTCCCAGCCATGGGCACTAGGTGACTGCACTTTGCCCACATTGCCCCCACTAGTTATATATACCAACTCTGAGATAATACTACAGTGGTGAAAGGGCAAATTTCCTGATCTCTACCATAAAGCAATCTCAGTCAGAACTGTTCAACAAATGGCATTTCCAATGAAATGTCATTTGATGATGTTTTTATTCAATGATTTAATAGGAATCCAAAAGGAGCATTCCAAAGATGACATATTCCAAAATATGGTCATCTAAGCCTTGTCTCTGGCACTTTACAACATAAAGAGAATTTAAGTAAGTTTAGGTAATCACTCATTGAAAGGTTTCAAGAAAGTATACTATCTACTAGGCAATGCCTAAAGCAACTTTTTAGTTTGAAATGTGTACTTCAAAATGATTTTTACTTTGACAGTATAGACATCAATTAGATCAAAGGTTGATATTGCTGTCTGTCCAGAGAAAACAAAGCCCCATTTCTTAAATAACATATCTTCAATTTCTATGGATATGAAGAATTTTATAGGTTCATAGGTTCATAGGTTCATACTAGGCTATCTGCCCTAGGGCATTTATAAGCCTAGCCAGAATGTGTTTGGCTTTCGCCACCCATTTTAAATTTATTTTGCTATGCCCTTTTTCGAGGTTAGTATACTGTGCCTCTATCTAACAGTGACACAGAAGGGATACCCGGGGTAAACCTACGATCTCCCATCCACTCATCAAGATTCCTCTTGAAGAGAGTCAATGAGGGACTCTGCCTAACCTGGACTGGGATTTTATTCCAGAGTGAAGGGAGCCTCTGGGTTATGAATCTGTCCCTCCAGCATGTCCTATTTATTTCAGTGCTGAGGTTCAAGTCTCTAGAGTGCGTAGCTCGATGGGATTTGGATTTTCTGAGGTGCAGCATGTCCATTAATTCCGGGTTGGACATGGCTTTATACGTCAGGCACAGATCGCCTCTGAACAGGTGGTATGCCACTGAGTAGAGCTGGAGTTTCTTTAACCGGGCAGCATATGGCATCTGTTTGAGCCCTTTGATCCTCTTGGTGAGGTACTTTTGGGGTCTTTCCAGTTGCTGCAGGTGTCTGGTAAGGTACATCCCAAAAGGGGCATTGTACTCAATTATGGGCCTGATGAGGGATGAGTAAAGAGGCACGATGACCTCCCTGATCTAGATGTGAATCCCTTCATGATTAGGTGGGCTATATAAAATGTTTTTCTAACCACTTTGGCCACGTGGTTGTCAAATGAGAGATTGCTGTCAACTTGGGTCCCCAGGTCCCTAATTACTTCTTCTGTACTTAATGGATTTCCACCTATGTGGTAATTTGTGGGCACTTTGTTTTTGCCAAAGGGGATGACTATACACTTTTGGCATTTAGCTTGAGGCCATGGCACTGGCACCAGTTGTCTGTTTCTATGAGGCCCTTTTGGAGGATGCTTGTGTCGGCTGGAGAGTCGATTATGGCACCCAGTTTACAGTCATCTGCGAACTTGGTCAGCCACAGTCCTTCCGTGTTGGCCTGTACCTCCGAGAAATATATACCGAACAAGAGAGGTCCCAGGACTGAGCCTTGTGGGACACCACTTGTAACTGGTTTGGAGTCTGACATGGCTCCAGCAATTCTAACCATGTGGGTTCTGTCCTTGAGCCAGTTTGCAATCCATCTAGTGACATAGGGGTTTATATTTAAGCTGGTGAGCTTATCTATAATGCCCAAGTGGGGTATTGTATCGAAGGATTTTGCGAGGTCCAGGTAGGCTGTGTGGACCACCTTCCCCTCGTCAATGCCTTGGGGACTGTTTCAAAGAAATCAACCAGGTTTAAGAGGCAGGATCTGCCCTTAACAAAGCCGAACTGGGTAGGATCCAGTGTTTGTAGGTCCCCAATATCTTTATTTATGAGGTCCATGATGATCCTTTCCATAGCTTTGCAGACCAAGCTAGTCAGCCTTATGGGGCGATAGTTTCCAGGATCCGTTGAGGCACCACCTTTATGGAGAGGGACCACTGTTGCTGTACGCCACTCTTTGGGCACATATCCTGTAGTAAGGCTGAGATTGAACAGTAGTTTTATGTTTGGGTTTAGCTCTTCTTTGAGTTCATGTAGGACGCAGCCCGGGACACCATCTGGTCCCATTGATGCTGTGTTTTTGCTTTGGAGAGGCGGCTCTTACCTGAGCATCTGAGATGTCAGGGGGGCAGCACTCTGCTGGGATAGATATTTGCCCTTTTGGTGGGGGGGGAGAAGTTTGCGCTGAACCTGTCAGCTAGGATGTTGGCAATGTCTGTGGGTTCGTGTATTTTTTGTCATTTTGGACTAATTCTGAGCATATCTGGGAATTACCACCCAGGTTCCTAACATAACTAAAGAAAGCCTTGTGATTATCGTTAGTGTCCTGTGCAATTTTTCTCTCAAAGCTGGCCTTAGACAATTTTATGTGCCCGTAGTTTTTTGCTAATACTGATCAGTGATGCCTTCCCTTTTTGGGATTTTGCTTTATCATTTAGTAGCTTCCTCCTTCTATTGTATAGTTTGTTTATGGCTGGGGTCCACCAGACAGGACGTCTGCCTTTGGAGGATTGGGTCTTGGTTTTATTTGGGATTGCATGATCCATGCATTCCTGAAGGTGTTCATAGAATGCGTTTATAAAGGATTCTGCGGTCTGGGCCGTATTTTCCACAGGCCCGGGGGCTTTGAAGGATTCCACCTCAGTTTTGAGGAGTGTAAAATTTGCTTTAGAGAAGTTTTTCACTGTGGTTTTCTGGGCAGGGGTGGGGTCGGGATGTGAATATCCAGTGAGATTAGTTTATGGTCTGATCTTACCAGTGAGGGATACACTTCTGGTCTGGAGCATAGAGTCCCCATGTTGGTGATGATCAGGTCCAGTATGTTTTCCCCTCTTGTGGGAGTGGTAACAAGTTGTTCCATAGCATTTGAGTTTATAAATTCTAGGAACCTTTGGGCTAGGGTGTTGGAGCTAGAGTAATGCTCCCAGTCTATGTTTGGGTAGTTGAAGTCGCCCAATATAATGGTGTTTGGAGAGACCTTCATATTTTCCAGTGTTCTCAGGAAGGCTGAGTGGGGTTCCTGGGTTTGGGAGGGTAGTCTGTAGCAGGCTATAAACTGGAAGGCAGTTTTACCCACTGTTAGTTGCACATGGATGGTCTCTGATGCTTCGTGCTTTGCCACCAACCTGGAGGTGTGGGTATCTTTGATGAATATCGATACTCCCCCTTTTGTGGTTCGGTCCAAGTTTTGGGGCTGAAAAGCATGGTATGAGGTATAACCTGGTAGTGCTGGGGTGCTCTCAGGAGCCCTGAACCAGGTTTCTGTTACTGCACAGATATCGATGTTCTCCATGCTAAGGAGAGTTTCGAGTGCGTGCATCTTGAGGTTTAGACTTCTGGCGTTGAGCAGCATTACTCTTAGTTTCTTATCCCTTGTGATACCTATGGAGGTGGGTTTGTCTTTTGAGCCTTGCCTAAAAAGGCACTATGGGGGTAGCAAGAGCCTTTGCCAATATCCGAAAGCCCAGGGGTGACAGGTGCAAGCCATCCCTAGCGAAGCATCGTGGCTTGTCGAGCATATCATCCCAAGCTGACAGGCATTGGATCCCCTTTGAATGACACCAGTACTTAAACCAATTGTTGAAATTGATCATCTTGTCTTCATATTGTGGCATCATTCTTGGTGAGGGTAAGATGCTACTCAAGGTCAGGGTCATACCGGCCTGGGCTACATGCTTAGAGAGCTGAGCTCCTTTATGTCTCTTTTCATGTAGTCCAGGGAGGTACGTCTCAGGTCATTCAAACCAGCATGGACAATGACTGAGTCATATTTGTACTTGCCTTGGAGTGACCTGAGTGCTTGTGTTATGTGGCGGATCCTAGCACCTGACAGGCTGCTCACCGTGACCCTCTCCTTGTTCAGCCTGGTGAGCGGGACGTCAGTGTGCCTGACGATAGAGTCACCTATTACAAGTGTATCAGGTGTGTTGTTTAGTCTTAAGGGCTGTGACTGTTTGGCACACTGGCTTTGTGAGATATGTGTTGCACGTGTTTTGTTTTGGGGTAGCGGCTGCTTGGGTGTCTGCTTTGGAGGTCTCTGCTGCTTGGCAGATCTTTATTTAGAGCCTCCGAGTATGTTTTTGTGTGATTATGTGTTTGGTTTGCTGTCGTGGTAGGTCTATGTGAGACTGGAATTGTAGTGAGTATGGTTTCCTTCTCCTCCTGACTGGTTATGCCAGTACTGAGTTGAGAGAGCTTAGCCTCCAGTTTGGCTATATGGTTGCATCTCTCACATGTGTTGGAATTTGTTGGGAGGAGGAGAGGGTTGTCTGTGTACATGAGGCAGTTGTAACATTGCCTCAAGATTCCCAGATTCACCAGCTGGACTGGAGAGGAGATTGACAACTGACCTTTGGACATGCTAGAATAATATTGGGAATTCCTTAATAATTGAAAACCAGGGCCAGTGGGGAGTGAGGGTGTAGTGCTTTTAATTTTTAGTGCTGACTTATATAATTGCTTTAGTGAGCAAGTGCCAGGTAACTTAAGTGCAATGTGTTACAGGTAACTTAAATGCAAAACGACAAACAGTAACTTTCTTTCAAGTGAAACAAGGAAATAAGTACAGTAAGCAATGCAGATATCACTAGTGAGCCACAGAAGCTGAGAAGCAGCGTATTAGGTGGAATTAGCGTTCCAGGAAATAACAAGCAAACAAACAACAAGCATATAAACAAAGCTATATTCAGCAGGCCTGGATCTAGTCTATGCTACAGCAAACAAGGTGTACCAATTTCCGTAAGATAAAGTTCAAATATTCAGGCACTATAAACCTTTAACCAGAAATTCCCAGCTCAGAAGGGCAGAGTCCAGCCTCTTCTCCCACAAGAGTGCAGACCACAAACCTTCTTAATGTAAAATAACTGGCCTGAAGCCCAAGTGCCTAAACCAGAACTAATACACTTTAAGAATAACAGACACTGGGCTCTCAATCAGCAGTTCCCAACTTAGAAGGATGAAAGCTACCTGTCCTGCCACCACAGTGCATGCCACAAACCTTCCTAATGTAAAACAACTGGTCTGAAGCCCAAGTGCTTAATCCAAAAGACTTAGAATGACAGCTAAACTTTAATCAAGTTACTACCAAGCAGTAATAAATACAATTGAATACTTTAGAGAATGCCTGGATTAGTGCTCAAGTTACACAAACAAAGCTAGATCCAGCAGGCCCGAATCCAGTCTATGCCACAGCAAACAAGGCGCACCAACTTCAGTAAGAAGCAGTTCAGATATGCATACACTATAAGCCTTCAATCAGAAATTCCCAGCTCAGAAGGGCAGAGTCCAGCCTCTCCTCCCACAAGAGTGCAGACCACGAACCCTCTTAATGTAAAATAACTGGCCTGAAAGCCTAAGTGCTTAAACCAGAATTAATACACTTTTAGAATAACAGACACTGAGCCCTCAATCAGCAGTTCCCAACCTAGAAGGATGTAAGCTACCTGTTCTGCCACTACAGTGCAGACCACAAACCCTCTCAGTGCAAAACAACTGGTCCGAAGCCCAAGTGTTTAAACCAGAAGGCTTAGAATGAGTTACACCAAGCAGTAATAAATACAATTGAGTACTTTTAAGATGATGCAAAAGTAAAAAAAGTAGGTAGAAACACAAGTACAGTAAAAGCAGATGAAATTTTTTTTTTTTTTTTTTCTGAACAAGTGCTGAGATCAAAGAAACAGATTTGAGTGCTGAAACTAGAAAACTGGCTAGTTATAGGGAAAAAAACTAAGCTAGAAGGCTTCCCTCCAACACAGAAGGGCTTGGGGGCTCAAAAGCCTACAAATAGTCTATACCACTTAACAGGAAACAAGCTTAAATTTTTTTTTTTTTTTTTTTTTTTGTTTCTGTTTCCCAGATGCTCTCTTTGTACACAGTAGGAGTGCCTGAAATCAGAATATGATCTCACTGCACTCAGTTGAGTGAGCAAATGAGATGGGCCCAGAAGGAGTATCCAAACACAAATTTACAAGAGGGGCGGGCAGCTGCAAGGCCACTAAGATTAACACCAAAACAAAAAAACAGGGAGGATGGGTGGGACAAACTGAAGAGCAGAGTGAAAACTTCCAGTTCAGCTAAATATTCCTTCCACACAGTTAAAATCAATTTAAATACTGTATTTTTTGAAAAAAAAGCAGATAAAGGTACTTAAATTCTCTTATACGTCCAGTTGAATATAGCAAGTTCTTAGCCGGCCAAAGCTGAGGTTTTTAAGCAGAAAATATTTCACACTGTACCACTTAAATAGGCAAGGACAGGAAATCAAAGAATGTGGCTACCCCCACACCTGCAATTACTAACAAATAATAAAATTCAAGCAGCACTAACTGAAGAGCAGAGTGAAAACTTCCAGTTCAGCTAAATATTCCTTCCACACAGTTAAAATCAATTTAAATACTGTATTTTTTGGGGGGAAAAAAGCAGATAAAGGTACTTAAATTCTCTTATACGTCCAGTTGAATATAGCAAGTTCTTAGCCGGCCAAAGCTGAGGTTTTTAAGCAGAAAATATTTCACACTGTACCACTTAAATAGGCAAGGACAGGAAATCAAAGAATGTGGCTACCCCCACACCTGCAATTACTAACAAATAATAAAATTCAAGCAGCACTAACTGAAGAGCAGAGTGAAAACTTCCAGTTCAGCTAAATATTCCTTCCACACAGTTAAAATCAATTTAAATACTGTATTATTTTTGAAAAAAAAGCAGATAAAGGTACTTAAATTCTCTTATACGTCCAGTTGAATATAGCAAGTTCTTAGCCGGCCAAAGCTGAGGTTTTTAAGCCAGTACCAGTAATCTGCAATGTTCATGTTATACAGCAATCCCCTGGATTTACTAATCTTCCATGCAGGACTAGCTTAGTCCTACATGGAAGCGGCCATTTAGGAGCAGGATGGCAGCATGCCATGCATATTAATGAGGCGTGCTGCCTGAGCTCCTAATCTTACACGGAGCATGTAAGAGTGCAGGGGGAGTATCTGAGAGCAGAGCTCTCAGAATATACATGCCCCCCGCAATGGAGAACAGCAGAAAGGCCTAAGAAATGAGTGAGACCACTCATAGGTGTCCGCATATCCCCAGCAACATTTCCCCACATGTACAACAGCAATAGCAAATACAATTAAATGAACAAACCCCTTTTCTTTTTTTATTTTAAAATCCGATTAAAGCTAACCGTAGGTGCACGGGTGTCCCCATCGCTTAGCTACAGTTAGTGCAGCTTAAATGACTGAAGAGGATGACAAGGAAGATATATGCAAATAAACAGCATAGCAATAGTGTAGCGGGCAGAGTATCTGCCTTATGAGCAGGCATTCCTGGTTCATGTCCCACTGCAGCACATTCCATTTTCCATGGCAAAGCACATTATGACCAATATTTTTGTTGCATAACCCCCTAAATAACATATATTTGTGAACTGGAGTATGAATTAAATGCACAGGTGAGGTGTCAGTGTCATTGGGAGGGTGGCCTAATGGTTAAGGTGTTTGCCTTACAAGCACAAGGTACAGGGTTTGAATCTCACAGGGGATAATTGGCTAGGCTTAAAATGTCTCGCAAGGGCAGTTAGCCTAGTATGAATCTATGAACTAGTAAGAAGAAAGAATGTTTTCCTCATACTGGCTGTAAAGCTTATTTGTTCATAGGTTCATAGGTTCATACTAGGCTATCTGCCCTAGGGCATTTATAAGCCTAGCCAGAGTGTGTTTGGCTTTCGCCACCCATTTTAAATTAATTTTGCTATGCCTTTTTTTGAGGTTAGTATACTGTGCCTCTATCTAACAGTGACACAGAAGTGATAGCCGGGGTAAACCTACGATCTCCCATCCACTCATCAAGATTCCTCCTGAAGAGAGTCAATGTGGGACTCTGCCTAACCTGGACTGGGATTTTATTCCAGAGTGAAGGGAGCCTCTGGGTTATGAATCTGTCCCTCCAGCATGTCCTATTTATTTCAGTGCTGAGGTTCAAGTCTCGAGCGTAGCTTGATGGGATTTGGATTTTCTGAGGTGCAGCATGTCCATTAATTCCGGGTTGGACATGGCTTTATACGTCAGGCACAGATCACCTCTGAGCAGGCGGTATGCCACTGAGTAGAGCTGGAGTTTCTTTAACCGGGCAGCATATGGCATCTGTTTGAGCCCTTTGATCCTCTTGGTGAGGTACTTTTGGGGTCTTTCCAGTTGCTGCAGGTGTCTGGTAAGGTACATCCCAAAAGGGGCATTGTACTCAATTATGGGCCTGATGAGGGATGAGTAAAGAGGTACGATGACCTCCCCTGATCTAGATGTGAATTCCTTCATGATTAGGTGGGCTATATAAAATGTTTTTCTAACCACTTTGGCCACGTGGTTGTCAAATGAGAGATTGCTATCAACTTGGGTCCCCAGGTCCCTAATGACTTCTTCTGTACTTAATGGATTACCACCTATGTGGTAATTTGTGTGCACTTTGTTTTTGCCAAAGGGATGACTATACACTTTTGGCATTTAGCTTGAGGCCATGGCTCTGGCACCAGTTGTCTGTTTCTATGAGGCCCTTTTGGAGGATGCTTGTTTCGGCTGGAGAGTTGATTATGGCGCCCAGTTTGCAGTCATCTGCGAACTTGGTCAGCCACAGTCCTTCCGTGTTGGCCTGTACCGCCGAGAAATATATACCGAACAAGAGAGGTCCCAGGACTGAGCCTTGTGGGACGCCACTTGTAACTGGTTTGGAGTCTGACATGGCTCCAGCAATTCTAACCATGTGGGTTCTGTCCTTGAGCCAGTTTGCAACCCATCTAGTGACATAGGGGTTTATATTTAAGCTGGTGAGCTTATCTATAATGCCCAAGTGGGGTATTGTATCGAAGGCTTTTGCGAGGTCCAGGTAGGCTGTGTGGACCACCTTCCCTCGTCAATGGCCTTGGTGACTGTTTCAAAGAAATCGACCAGGTTTAAGAGGCAGGATCTGCCCTTAACAAAGCCAAACTGGGTAGGATCCAGTGTCTGTAGGTCCCCAATATCTTTATTTATGAGGTCCATGATGATCCTTTCCATAACTTTGCAGACCAAGCTAGTCAGGCTTATGGGGCGATAGTTTCCAGGATCCGTTGAGGCACCACCTTTGTGGAGAGGGACCACTGTTGCTGTACGCCACTCTTTGGGTACATATCCTGTAGTAAGGCTAAGATTGAAAAGTAGTTTTATGTTTGGGTTTAGCTCTTCTTGGCGTTCATGTAGGACACAGCCCGGGACACCATCTGGTCCCATTGATGCTGTGTTTTTTGCTTTGGAGAGGGCGGCTCTTACCTGAGCATCTGAGATGTCAGGGGGGCAGCACTCTGTTGGGATAGATATTTGCCCTTTTGGTGGGGAGAAGGGGGAGAAGTTTGCACTGAACCTGTCAGCTAGGATGTTGGCAATGTCTGTGGGCTCGGTGTATTTTTTGTCATTTTGGACTAATTCTGAGCATATCTGGGAATTCCCACACAGGTTCCTAACATAACTAAAGAAAGCCTTGTGATTATCCTTAGTGTCCTGTGCAATTTTTTTCTCAAAGCTGGCCTTAGACGATTTTATGAGTGCCCGTAGTTTTTTGCTAATACTGATCAGAGATGCCTTCCCTCTTTGGGATTTTGCTGTATCATGTAGTAGCTTCCTCCTTCTATTGTATAGTTTGTTTATGGCAAGGGTCCACCAGACAGGACGTCTGCCTTTGGAGGATTGGGTCTTGGTTTTATTTGGGATTGCATGATCCATGCATTCCTGAAGGTGTTCATAGAATGCGTTTATAAAGGATTCTGCGGTCTGGGCAGATTTTCCACAGGCCGGGGCTTTGAAGGATTTCCTCGGTTTTGAGGCATGTGAAATTTGCTTTAGAGAAGTTTTTCACTGTGGTTTTCTGGGCAGGGGGTGGGGTCGGGATGTGAATATCCAGTGAGATTAGTTTATGGTCTGATCTTACCAGTGAGGGATACACTTCTGGTCTGGAGCATAGTGTCCCCATGTTGGTGATGATCAGGTCCAGTATGTTTTCCCCTCTTGTGGGAGTGGTAACAAGTTGTTCCATAGCATTTGAGTTTATAAATTCTAGGAACCTTTGGGCTAGGGTGTTGGAGCTAGAGTAATGCTCCCAGTCTATGTTTGGGTAGTTGAAGTCGCCCAATATAATGGTGTTTGGAGAGACCTTCATATTTTCCAGTATTCTCAGGAAGGCCAAGTGGGGTTCCTGTGTTTGGGAGGGTGGTCTGTAGCAGGCTATAAACTGGAAGGCAGTTTTACCCACAGTTAGTTGCACATGGATAGTCTCTGATGCTTCATGCTGTGCCACCAACCTGGAGGTGTGGGTATCTTTGACGAATATTGATACTCCCCCTCCTTTTGTGGTTCGGTCCAAGTTTTGGGGCCAAAAAGCATGGTATGAGGTATAACCTGGTAGTGCTGGGGTGCTCCCGGGAGCCTTGAACCAGTTTTCTGTTACTGCACAGATATCAATGTTCTCCATGCTAAGGAGAGTTTCGAGTGCGTGCATCTTGAGATTTAGACTTCTGGCATTGAGTAGCATTACTCTTAGTTTCTTATCCCTTGTGATACCTATGGAGGTGGGTTTGTCTTTTGAGCCTTACCTAAAAAAAGGCACTATGGGGGTAGCAAGAGCCTTTGCCAATATCAGAAAGCCCAGGGGTGACAGGTGCAAGCCATCCCTAGCGAAGCATCGTGGCTTGTCGAGCATGTCATCCCAGGCTGACAGGCATTGGATCCCCTTTGAATGACACCAACACTTAAGCCAATTGTTGAAATTGATCATCTGGTCTTCATATTGTGGCATCATTCTTGGTGAGGGTAAGATGCTACTCAAGGTCAGGGTCATACCGGCCTTGGCTACATGCTCAGAGAGCTCCTCTATGTCTCTTTTCATGTAGTCCAGGGAAGTACGTCTCAGGTCATTCACACCAGCATGGACAATGACTGAGTCATATTTGTACTTGCCTTGGAGTGACCTGAGTGCTTGTGTTATGTGGCGGATCCTAGCGCCCGACAGGCAGCTCACCGTGACCTTCTCCTTGTTCAGCCTGGTGAGCAGGACGTCAGTGTGCCTGACGATAAAGTCACCTATTACAAGTGTATCAGGTGTGTTGTTTAGCCTTAAGGGCTGTGACTGTTCGGCACACTGGCTTTGTGAGCTATGTGTTGCACGTGTTTTGTTTTGGGGTAGCGGTTGCTTGCGTCTCTGCTTTGGAGGTCTCTGCTGCTTAGGTAGATTTTTATTTAGAGCCTCCGAGTATGTTTTTGTGTGTTTATGTGTTTGGTTTGTTGTCGTGGTAGGTCTGTGTGAGACTGGAATTGTAGTGAGTGTGGTTTCCTTCTCCTCCTGACTGGTTACGCCAGTACTGAGTTGAGAGAGCTTAGCCTCCAGTTTGGCTATATGGTTGCATCTCTCACATGTGTTGGAATTTGTTGGGAGGAGGAGAGGGTTGTCTGTGTACATGAGGCAGTTGTAACATTGCCTCAAGATTCCCAGATTCACCAGCTGGACCGGAGAGGAGATTGACAACTGACCTTTGGACATGCTAGAATAGTATTGGGAATTCCTTTATAATTGAAAAAAGGGCCAATGGGGAACAAGGTACTCAAGGGAGTTTGTGAGGGTGTAGTGCTTTTAATTTTTTAGAGCTGACTTATATAATTGCTTTAGTGAGCAAGTGCCAGGTAACTTAAATGCAATGTGTTACAGGTAACTTAAATGCAAAAATGACAAACAGTAACTTTCTTTCAAGTGAAACAAGGAAATAAGCACAGTAAGCAATGCAGATATCACTAGGGATCCACAGAAGTGCTAAAAGGCCGCGTTTTAGGTGGAATTAGCGTTTCAGGGAAACAAACAAACAACAAGCATACAAATAAAGCTAGATTCAGCAGGCCTGGATCTAGCCTATGCTACAGCAAACAAGGTGTACCAATTTCAGTAAGAAACAGTTAGAATATGCAGGCACTATAAGCCTCTAACCAGAAATTCCCTGCTCAGAAGGGCAGAGTCCAGTCTTTCCTCCCACAAGAGTGCAGACCGCAATCCTTCTTAACGTAAAATAACTGGCCTGAAGTATGCTTTTTCCTTGTTGTTTGTAATTAAAAGCTTGTTAGGCTGAATAGCCAGCACCCATACCCCCCTGTAGCCTGTAGTTTACAGCCCCTGACTTCCCTTTACTACTTTCTCTAGCTGAACAGATCGTCTTATTTAGCCCTAGACCAGCCTTCCCCAGAAAAATCTTCAGCTGCAATACAGGTCCCTGGCCACTAGGTGGCACCCTTATCTAGTCCCTATCTTTGACTATCCCACTATCCCAGGAAATACTTATTCTACAGTCTTCAGTCTTTACCTTGCTACTATCTTTCATTTTTACACCTCTTGGTTTGCTGTAATTCACCCACTATCCTCCCTGGAAATCTTTCACTCTACTTATAATTCATTCTTCACCTACCTCAACTTAACTTACCTTGACAGTCAGCATTCCACTGATTGTTCACCTTGGCTGTTTCACTCACTTGTCTCTATCCGCTCCGTTTGCCCTGCGGGCTCACTCTGCTCCCCTGCCCTGCCCCCAAATTCCACCCGCCCTCGTACTCCTACATTTATTCCTCAAAGCCACACCCCACCACATCTGCTCCTATCTATCAGCTCACCTCATTAACACTCCCAACCCTTCTTGTCACAACACCTCATCTGTTATTACCTTACCTCCCATCCCTCCTTGTTACTATCACCTCACCTATTCACACATCTCCTCACCTGTTCATATTACCTTAACTCCCATTTTCTTTCACATTGCAATCTAAGACAATGGCTATACTACCCATTCCACACCAAATAAAACTATTACTCCTGGTCTCACTCTTTCCTTCTCTAACTACTGCCTATCTGTTAACCTCCTATGAACAACCATTACACCCCAACCTTCTCTTCCCCTCCAAACTAACATCCACACCACTACTAGCCATCTCCTATAACTACATAAACATTACTTCCAGACCCTGCTACCTACAAACCAAATATCATAGACTGACCCACATTAAGTACACCAATCTAAATATTAGGAAATCAATTGACTATTATTGTAAGCTTCACAACCCTATAAATAGCATATACCTCCACTCCTTATTAGATGGGGGCATTCATCCTAACCCCAGTCCTAACAATAATCTTGCCACTGAACAAAGCAACCCTAACATCACTGGTACCCAAGCCCCACCTAAACCTTCTAACTCACTCTATATAGCACATCTCAATATACATAGCATTAACAACAAAATTGCCCACCTCCATGCCCTCCTAGATGTCCACCTATTCGACATCCTATGTTTATCTGAAACATGGCTAAAACCTACAATTAAAGATAATGAAGTTACCCCACCTGGTTACAATATCCTGAGACTAGACCACACAGCCAAAAAGGGAGGAGGGGTAGCAATCTTTTATAAAGCAGAGCTACAACTTACCTATGCAAACCTTAGACCACCTGTGAACAAAAATGCTGAGATCCTCATTTCTAAATTTCAGGTCAACACATGTAAATCCATATATATCATTTGTATCTACCTTCCTCCAGGAAATAACATTAATACTCTTGAAAATATCCTTAACTAGCTTTCTATTAATCTCTCACAAGAAACTATAGTCCTTGGAGACTTTAATATCGACTGGAAGTCCTGTAATACTGTACACCCTACCACCCATATTAACCTATATGGCTTCTCACAAACTGTTAACTCCCCAACCAGGATTAATAAACTCAATAACAAAGAAAGCACCTTAGACTGGGTTCTTACCAATACTCCTCATCAAATATACAAAGTAGGAACCCTCCCAGATGACCTAAGTGACCACTCACTTACTTGTATCATCAGACATAAAACCAACCTAACATACCCAAATACGTTTAGGACAGTTCACACCAAAAATAATTATAATTTAAACCCTGAACTTTTCCAAAAAGAACTCAAGCAGTATAATTGGTCACAACTAAAATCCCTCCCAATAAATGAAGCAGTGGAATTCTTTAGTTCCTCATACTTAGCCATCCTTAACCACCACGCCCCATCTCGCTCTATTAGAAATAAAGCTTAGCCTGCCCCATGGCTCTCAAAAGCTACTAGACAAAAAAATCCTCCTTAGAAACAAATCCTGGGCAAAATGGCATACCACTAAGAATCTTACAGACCACCAAAACTTTAAACAACTTAGAAATAATACACAAAAGCTATCCTCTTAGATAAAAAACTTCTACTTCCAACTGCAGCAAACTCACCAAAAGAAACCACAAAAGTTTTGGACTAGTATTAACAGACTACTATACTCGGGTCAATCTTTGACACCTAAACAACAAGGCTCTAACCTTGAGACTCCCACACAAACTGCTAATGCCTTCAATTCTTTCTTTACAGATGCCATACAAACTCTTGCTAGTGAACTATCTACAGGTACCTCAAATCTACCTATTCTACTACTAGCCCACTTCCATCATTTCAGTTACAACTAGTCTCTCCTTCCTTCATTTGCTCCCTTCTCCAAAAACTAAAACCTACCACTCCCTCAGCTGACCAATTAACAGCAGAATAAATGCAAAATGGAGCTAAAGCCATAGCCTATCCCATTTCCATTCTGATTAACAGAGCAATAAGTGAAGGAACTAGTCCATCTCTCTGGAAAATCTCTCACATCATCCCCCTGCATAAAGGTGGGAGCTCCAACGACTTTTGAAACTATCATCCTATAGCTCTACTATCTCCACTAGCAAAAATAATGGAGAAATGCATCCATAAGCAACTACTTAACCACCTAGTCCAAAATAACTTACTTGCCAACTGTCAGCATGGATTTAGACCATTCCACAGTACTACCACTGCCCTTCACAGACTGCATTAACAAAAACTGTAACAACAATATTCTTTCCTCTACAGTCTTTATTGATTTATCTAAAGCTCTCTATATGGTTAATCACCAGCTACTTTTAAATATACTTAAATCCCTTTCACTTGAACCCCTAACCATAAATTGGTTCAAATCTTACTTAGACAAGACAGCAGGCTGTGCTATGGGATAATAAGCTATCTACGCACCTCCCCATTTCACTTGGTGTTCCTCAGGGCTCCATTTTAGGCCCACTCCTATTTTCCATTTTTATTAATGACCTTCACTCAGCTATTCCTCAAGCCACCTGTATTCAATATGCAGATGACTCCACTATACTTTGTTCAGCCACTTCTCCAACTGAACCTCAGTCCCTTACCCAAAAAGCATTCAATACAGTAGAACAATGATTTCTGAACCACTGCCTACTCTTAAACCCCACTCCAACCAATAAGTCCACCCCAGTACATTTCACACTCGTATCTAATAATGGCACTCTCATATCTCCTGACCCAACCACTAAAGTGTTAGACATAACAATAAATAGCTATCTTAACTTCGATACTCATATAAACAACACAAGAAAAACAGTCAACAAGAAATCGGGGTCCCTATATAGAATCAAACCCTTTCTTACACCATTAGCCAGGACCACTATAGCCAGAACTCACCTAATCTTCACTCTGCTATAAGCTTCTCCCATATACACCAATCTCTCTAAAAATAACATCGGCAAACTGGCAAGCTGCTATAATAATATCACTAGATTTGCTACTGCCAATCTTTTTAGAACTCATCATTGTCTTAATCTAAAGCAACTTGGATGGCTAGAGTTTCAAAATCAGCTTCAATTTTACCAGCTTGCTATTGCCCATAAGACCCTGTATCAACCCTCCAACACTCCAATACTCACCAACCTCATCACCCCTTACAACAATCTTAAACACTTACGCTCCTCAAACAAACTACTTATCTGTACTAGCAGATCCAACAACTTGGCAGGATAATCTCTGTTCTCTAATACTGTTGGAAAGCACTGGAATCTCCTACCCACTGAACTCTTATCTCTGTCTTCACTAACACTTTTTAAACATAAACTGAAATTATTTCTCAGTACACATTGGTTATGCCCTTGCACTAACCCTGACTAACTTTCCTTTATACGAATGAATACTCTTCACCCTTACAGACATATCCTTAAAGAACCAAATGACCAGTTTATTGCAATTTAAATTTTTGTATATATGTACATAGTTACATCTTTTGTACATTACCTCTTACTGCTTGTGTTATGCTCACTATGAGTATTGTATTTTTATGAACTATAGCTGTTTTAGCTCAGACTGTTTAAACATTCCATATTGTATATTGTATGTGTGTTGGAGCTTTTCTCCCTGGGCCTCTACTGAAAATGGACATGTATCCAGTTAGATTAGCCGGTCAACAAATGTAAAATAAAAAATAAATAAATAAATAAATAAATAAAATAAAATAAGCAGGTTTAAGCACCAATAAGGAGTAGTAAGCATATTTACGCACTAGTAAGCGAGTTTAAGCCTGTTTGTGCGGGGGTAAGCAATGAGCACACAGGTTAAGCAATTCTAAAGCTAACTCTCTGTAAGCATATGTAACCGGAGGTTAGCATTGCTTACCCTCGCGCAAACCCGCGCAACCCACTTACAACTGCTCAAAAGTGCCTTAATCACTCTGTATCCAATGGCCCTTGTTCTGCCCAGCAACAAAATAAACAACCTTGCAGGTCTTGAACCCAGGACCCTATACACTATAGTCACAGTAGTTAATGACCAAGCCATCACAGCAGTACAGAAGAATGAGGTACCACCAAACAAGTCCTCACTATAGTGAAATCAAGCTGAACCTGTGAAAGGAATCAGTATACAGTCATATGTTCCATAACCCACTACATAACATAAATATGTGAACTGGAGTACAGCAGTACGCCCAGAAGTGAGGTGTAATTGTGATAGAGTGTTGAAGTCCCCGATAAAATGCAAGGACCCCATAGAGTGTATGTACACATCAATCATGGATACCAGGCAGATATATAAGATGCAATTAATAGAAAATCAATGCCAAAAAGAAAATATAATGCAAAGTCTAATGTAAGCAATGCTAAGCATTGCACAGGCCAGCTTAGGAGGTGTGAGCAATGTGTACACCAGCTAACCCATTGTGCCCAGTGTATGCCCCTTTAAGCAATGCCAACCTTAGGTAAGCAGGTTTGTCCATAGCTTAGCCTTTTCAAAACTGGCCAATCATGGAAAAGTGTGAGAAATCAGCCCTACTTAAACCCAACAGGTGGGAATACATCTCATAACTGGTTGTAGCTTCCCCTTGCAGGCACCATGTCAGGAAGGGGAGAGGGAGTGCACTTTTGGGTGCAGTGCTGGTGCATCCAAGAGTCTAGACAGAGTCATGGCAAGACTCCTTCTCAAAGACCATGAGCAGAGACTGCTGCAGGGCCAGTACCAGGGTTCTCAATATAAGGTGAAAGCCTGGGACAGTCTCACCCGTGACCTCACCAGTGCCACTGGCATACCCCGAATTGGTGAGCAGGTCAGGCATCACTATGCCGACCTGAAGTGGCATAAGGGGGACTGCTTGGAGCAGTGGATCCAAGAGGCTAGAATGGCAGGGGATGCCCCAGCTGTGTGTAAGTATCACCTCACTATGTGTGTAATAATTGCCAGCTCATGTCTATCATGGATAGGTATGGCTAAATATTCCTCTTATGTCCTCCACAGCTGCAATTGAGCAGGCCATGAACCAGGAGGCCCATGGAAGTCGCCTGGAGAGGTTGTGATGTGAGGCAGGTCAGTAATACTCATGCATTTACTGTCATAGGAAATAAATCTAAAAGTATTAGTAAATTAATTGCCTGTATAAAACCTGTATTGTTTAAGGCAAGTAAAGCATACACAGGAGAATATGGCAGGAAGTCTCATATAGTTTGCATGTAAATAAATGCATAATCGCCTTACAATAAAGGTCTAACTGCTGAACTGCATGTATATACTCTGGTTTCATATGGTAATGTAGATTTGCAATCATGTAATAGTACTGTTGTATTTAGTACTGTTACCCACACCGTGTACCATAAATAGAATGTGTAGGAATGCCTGTATATGACTGGTGTAATCCCCAGAGGCCATTTAGTACAACTGAGAGACATATAGACAGAAAACAGGGAAAAGGTAGACAATAAAACCCAAATAGCACATGCAACTGAGATGTGAACTGTTGTATTTTTAGCACACACAGCCATGGTTCGAATCCTGGCAGTGGGAGTAGTTTGCATACAGAATCATATGTCCCAACTGTACAAATATGTCCAGAATGTCCAGTAAAGTGGCCCATATCTGTTGCTTGTCAACATGTCCCCTTGGGAAATCAGTGGTATGATCCCAGACTTATAGGCAGCAAACAGGAAATACAACTGATTGACACACATCTATGAGAACAAAGCTGGCACACTAGCAACTCCCCAAAACCTTATGAGAGTAAGAAGCCACATATGTCCCATTTACACCCCCATGTTGTCAAGCTGTGGCCAGAGTATGTACAGTAACAGAGCAAGATGTATATGCATAATAGTAATGTGTAATCTGGTACTTTGTGTGGCAACATTCAGGTAGTACTAAAAAGCATTTCTCCCACATGTCTGTCAGATACCAACACTGTGCCCAGAAATACAAGAATGATACCCTGTACTGGTACTGTTTACATTGGTATTGTATGGCATTGTGACTGATGGAGTTGCTCTGAGTAATGAGGTATTACTCATCACTGTCACTCACAATGTCCTACAAAATATAACTGTCTAGGAAATCTGTATAAGAGTGTTGTAATACAAGGTCAGAATGCAAAAGCACAGGAGAATTATAAGACAGAAAGCAGATAGGAGATACACAGCAATAGCTATATAGCACACACAGCTCTGATGGACAGTCTAAGTTGCAGCAGACACAGCCATGGTCTGAATCCTGGGAGTGGAAGTAGGCTGCATACAGAATCATACCCCACAACTGTACAGATAAAACCAGAATGTCCAGTATATGGGCCCATATCTGCTGCCTGTCCCCCTGGGAAGTCTGTGGGATGATCCCAAATGTTTAGCCAGCAAACAGGGAATGCAAGTGATTGTCAAACATCTATGAGAACAACGCTGTCACTGTAGCAACTCCCACAACTGCTAGGAGAGTAATAAGCCAGGCATGTCCTATCTACACCCCCATGCCGTCAAGCTGTGACTAGAGTGTGTACAGTAACAGAGTGAGATGTATGTGCATAATACTAATATGTAATCTAAAACTTTGTGTGGCAACATTCAGGTAGTGCTAACAAACATTGCTCTCACAGGTACTTCAGATACGAACACTGTGCTGAGAAATAAAAACCTTTATATCCTGTACTGGTACTGTTTACTCTGGTATTGTAGGGAATAGAGAGTGTTGCATTTCTGTGAATAATAAAGTATCACTGATCACTGATACCCACACTGTGCTACATAATATAACTGTGTAGGAAAGCATGTATATGTGTGTGTCAATTCACTAAAGGTTGAAGAGGGCAATAGTCCAGATATGTCCCGGTACACCTGCATATGGTTAAGACATGGCCAGAGTCTGTGCAGAAAGAGTTGGATAGCTATGTGCACAACATCAACCTGGAATCTGGGAGTATGTGCAGAAACAGTTAGTGTTAACAAATATTTCGTCCACATGTATACCAGGTAAAAGGTGTATACTGCAGGTAAAACCAGTTCATGTATAAGGATGATGACAGCCATATCACTGTCCAAACTAAGGCTATAGGGTAGTGTAGTAATACTTGTAAGGTACAGATAACAGCACTGACTAGGAAAGTAATGTGGACTACAGGAATATACTAGTTGTTAATTGGCATCTTTCTCTCCCCTCCACCATATCTCCAACGATAAACTACATACCCAACTCAACTGGAATGTAATGACTATAGTGTTCTGATTATGTCATATTGGTTGATAAATATTAATATTTTTTCCATACATGTGCTATATTGAATCATTCCAACATTGGTGGCAT